>NC_142039.1:49954687-50106317 GCF_982192425.1 Myodes glareolus | reverse complement strand
TGGAAGACAGATGGATACACAGGTAGTAGGGAGGAACTTTTTGAACATGGCAGGTTTTTTCATTTCTTTTCTTTTCTTTTCTTCTGGGGGGGTTGTTGGAGCAGAAGGAAGAACCGTTTTGGAGACACTGGCAAGGAGTAATGATCAGCAAGTTGCTCTTCAATCTCTCTGACTTAGCAGGTTTTCACGAGCCTCTGCCTCCTGAGTCTTATTGGTAAATAGAACAACGGAGGTTTATTTCAAACTACATCTATTGGCAGGGGTAGGAGTCAGATCTGGTAGGATATAAAAGTCCTGCTGGGCTGCTACTAGAGAAGCATGTCAGTAACTATGGTGTCGCAATTATTGGCTGAGACAGCAGTAGATCCAGAGCAACCCCACCCCGGCCCCACACAGGCACGAATCCACCACCTCCACTTGTCATGGTGGCTTTGAGAGCCAAGTCTCAAAACCCTGCATCTCTGAGGGTTGTGGTCACTGGGTTCAGGTTAGCAGGGATTTGAATGTCTTTTGGGTAAAGACAATGTTAAAATATTGTTTTATGTTGTCCTGTTACATTGAAACACTTGTTCCAGAGTTGGAAAGTGACTGTCCTGTTAGCAGATCCACCTGGGTTTGTGGCAGGAAATAAAAAAGTAAGGCAGAACAGCTTTAAAAAGACAAAATAGTAGCTTCACTTAACTGCCTGAAACTTTTGCTAAGATATAAATCTTTTCTCAAGACTTATGCAAATTACATGAATTTTCTATACCACAAGATTTAAAAGTTTATTTGAAATGATTAAAAATCTGTAGAATCTGTAATAAAAATTGACTTAAAACTTACAACACAGGGTTAATTATTAAATATTTATACACAGGTAACATTACCATTCAGGTTATAAAATTCAGCAATAGAGAGCACCACTATTGTAAATGAAAGCAAAACACCCACTCAATCACAGTCTACAGTCTTGGAAAGTCTCTGAATATAAAACCTTTGTTTTTCAACTTCTGCGTTTTTTGCTTCTGGCTAACATCTTGTTGCTTGAAAACTGTCAACCTGAAACAAGGTTTTTAAGCATAAAGCTCATTCTGAGAACACATCGAGAAGATTCACTAAAGGATGTATGTCTAGGAGCTGGAAGGTAGTGGCACATGTCATTAATCTCACACGTGGGAGGCAGAGGCTATGGATATTTGTGTTATAAGGCCAACCTGGTCTACTGAGCAAGTTCCAGAAAAACTAGGGCTATACAGAGAAACCCTGTCTCAAAAAAGGAAAGAGAAGATATGGCTACCCTCCCTGTCTGCTAATTTTGTTAAACATTATCTATTTTTTTCTTTTTTAATTAATTAATTTATTTATTTATAAAAATTTCCACTTTCTCCCCTCCTCCCAATACCCTCCCATTCCCCCCACTCCCTTTTCTCCTCCCTCTCCAGTCCTAAGAGCAGTCAGGGTTTCCTGCCCTGTGGGAAGTTCAAGTTCTTCCCCCCTCCCTTCAGGTCTAGGAAGGTGAGCATCCAAACAGACTAGGATCCCAAAAAGCCAGTACATGCAGACGAAACAAGACCCAGTGCCATTGTCAATGGCTTCTCAGTCATCCCCCATGTCAGTCACATTCAGAGAATCCGGTTTGATCACATGCTCGTTCAGTCCCAGTCCAGCTGGCCTTGGTGAGCTCTCATTCGATCTCCCTCATTCTGCTTCTCATTTGGACCTAGGGAGTTTAGTCCAGTTTTCAGTAGTTGACTTTTCAGTTTCCATGAGTTTATAGGCTTTCTGGAGGTAGAATTGTTGTTGAATTCGAACTATATTCCATGGTGATCTGATAGTACACAGATGGTTACTACAATTTCTTTGTATCTATGGATGTTTGCTGTGTTACCAATTATGTGATCAAATTTTGAGAAGGTTCCATGAGATACTGAGAAGAATGCATATTCTTTTCTGTTTGGGTGGAATGTTCTATAGATGTCTGTTAGGTCCATTTGGTTCATTACATCTGTTAGTTCTCTTATTTCTCTGTTAGGTTTCTGTCTGATTGACCTGTCCATTGGTGAGAGAGGAGTGTTGAAATTACCCACTATTATAGTGTGGGGTTTGATGTATGCTCTGAGTTCTAGTAATGTTTCTTTTACATATATGGGTGCTTTTATATTAGGTGCATAGATATTCAGGATTGAGACTTCCTCCTGATGAATTGTTCCTGATATGAGTATAAAGTGTCCATCTCTGTCTCTTCTGACTGATTTTAGTTTGAAATCTACTTTGTTAGATATTAGTATAGCCCCACCCGCTTGTTTCTTTGGTCAATTTGATTGGAAAACCTTTTCCCAACCCTTTACTCTGAGGTAGTGTCTGTCTTTGTGTTTGAGGTGTGTTTCTTTGTAGGCAGCAAAATGTTGGATCCTGTTTACGTATCCATTCTCTTAACCTGTACCCTTTTATAGGTGAGTTGAGTCCACTGATATTAAGCGATATTAATGACCAGTGGTGGTTGACTCTGGTTATTTTTCCTGGTGCTATTGTTTGTGTGTTTCCCTTCTTTGAGTAGTACTGGTGGAGGGTTGTCAGATGCTTGTGTTATTATGAGTGTTGTTGGCTTCCTTGGTTTGTGGTTTTCCTTCTAGTATTTTCTGTAGGGCTGGGTTTGTGGCTACGTATTGTTTAAATCTGTTTTTGTCCTGGAATATTTTGTTTTCTCCATCGATGGTAAATGCAAGCTTTGCTGGGTATAGTAGTCTGGACTTGCATCCTTGGTCTCTTAGTTTCTGCATCACATCTATCCAAGACCTTCTGGCTTTCATGGTTTCCATTGAGAAGTCAGGTGTAATTCTGATAGGTTTCCCTTTATACGTTACTTGACCTTTTTCCCTTGCAGCTCTTAATATTTGTTCTTTATTCTGTATGTTTTGTGTTTTGATTATTATATGGTGAGGGAATTTTTTTGATCCAGTCTATTTGGTGTTCTATATGCTTCTTGTACGTTCATAGGAATATCCTTCTTTAGATTGGGAAAGTTTTCTTCAGTAATTTTGGTGAATATATTTTCTGGGCCTTTGAGCTGTAAATCTTCTCCTTCTTCTACACCTATTATTCTTAGGTTTGGCTTTTTCACGGTGTCCCAGATTTCCTGAATGTTTTGTGTTAAGAATTTGTTGGATTTGCTTTGTTCTTTAATCAGTGAATTTATTTCCTCTACAGTATCTTCAGTGTCTGAGATTCTTTCTTCTATCTCTTGTATTCTGTTGGTAATACTTGTCTCTGCTTGGTAATACTTGTCTTTGCAGTTCCTATTTGTTTACCAGATTTTCCATATCCAGCCTTCCCTTGGTTTGTGTTTTCTTCATTACCTCCATTTCATTTTTCAAGTCTTGAACTGTTTCCCTTACATGTTTGATTGTTTTTTCTTGGATTTTTGTTTTTCTTGGGTATCTTTGAGAAATTTATTCATTTCATCTACTTTTTGTTTGTTATCTCCATTTCTTTATGGCATATTTTCATCTTCTGTTTAAGTTCCTCTAGTTCTGCTTAGAGTCGATTTCTTATATTTCTTCTGAGCAGGGTGTTCAATTCTTCTAGTTTTGTGATCCCTGGATTCTGGTGATGTCATGTTGCCTTTCAGGTTGTTGAAGGAATTCTTGCATTGGCGCCTGCCCATCTCTTCCTTCAAATGGAGCCAGGAGAGTCTTGGTGTCTTGGTTCAGTTTTTGCTGTGACTGACTCTCTGTGTGGATCTCTTCAGTGCAGGAGCAGGAACTGTTCCTGTCCCTCTAGATGGTACTCCTCAGAAACCTCTGGATGCAACTCCTCAGCACCCTCTGGATGTTACTCCTCAGCACTGAAATAGGGACAGCCCTCTGGATGGAACTCCTCAGCACTGAAATAGGGACAGCCGGTATTCCAAGGACACAGGAGACAAAAGAGTGACTGCGGGGCAGGGCAGAGTCGAGTGGAACATAGAAGACCCTGCAGCAGAAGCTCAGGGGGGCACTGTGCTCTCTTCCGGGACAGTCTGCCCCAGATAGCACACACTCACCTCTCTGGATGGAACTCCTCAGCATTGAAATAGGGATAGTTGGTATTCCAAGGACACAGGAGACAAAAGGGCGACTGTGGGGCAGGGCAGAGTCGAGTGGAACACAGAAGACCCTGCAGCAGAAGCTGAGGAGGGCACTGTGCTCTCTTCTGGGACAGTCCGGCCTGGATAGCACACACTCACCTCTCTGGATGGAACTCCTCAGCACTGAAATAGGGATAGTTGGTATTCCAAGGACACAGGAGACAAAACAGCGACCGTGGGGCAGGGCAGAGTCAAGTGGAACACAGAAGACCCTGCAGCAGAAGCTGAGGGGGGCACTGTGCTCTCTTCCGGGACAGTCTGACCCGGATAGCACAGACTCACCCCTCTGGATGGAACTCCTCAGCACTCCATTCCTCTAGAATTTGAAGTGCAGGATTTACTTCTGGTCAACCAACACAGGTGCCAGGAGAGAGAGAGAGAGAGAGAGAGAGAGAGAGAGAGAGAGACAGAGAGAGAGAGAGACAGAGAGAGAGAGAGACAGAGAGAGACAGAAAGACAGAGACAGAGACAGAGATGAAATAGGGACAGAGAGCAAGTGAGCAGTTTTTATGTCTGCTCAAGACAAACTACTGAGAAGTTCTGGTGATGGCAATATGGGGGAAGCTGAATCTTATTTCTGTGCATCTTGGAAATGTGTGAATACTGGACCTATTTGGTAGACATCATCAGTAAGAGATGATCTGATCACTGTATAACAAGGTATATTTGATGTGGGTTGTGGATTCTATGGAAGACAGAAATGTAACCCTCTCAGGATAAAATTTACTGATCAACGAAAATTGACTTACTGAGGAATGGACTACTGGTAAAACCTGAGGTATTCAAATATATGATAGCCCTGAACCTTGTCTTGGGCCAATTCCAGAGGCCCTCTTCACTATTAGATTAGAGGTTCAGAAAAATCACCTAGTGGCAATAGGACACACCCCAGTCTTGATACCCCAGGAGGCTCCAATCACCAGACTCCCAGGAGGAAGTCAGACACCAGGAGTCTTTTTGGGAACCACCCCTCAGGGTCAAGATTCTTCATATAGCCAACACCCTTCATGGGACTTGATTTGTAAGTGCTTCTAGGTGATGAATGCCTCTAAACCTGATTTCACTAAAGAATACTGGCTTTGTCTAAATACACATCCTCCTTTCTATGTTGGTATTTCAATAGCTGGTGATTACACTTTTATCTCCCCCAAAATCCTGCCCTTGATGAAAAAGAGGAAATATTTTACTACAGCAAGTGATGGTACGGGAACCTGTGTGGCACCCCCTGGAAAGCAAGCTGTTATGGTAAAATAAAACACTGCAGGTCCTTAGTGGCCCATAGGTCATGAAGGCCAGTGGGTGCTGGGCAGGGAGCCACATGGCAATGAGAACTGGTCGGTGGGTCATCTGGTCCCATGAGGAGCCACAGCTGTGGTGGGTGAGAGACAGAGACAGATAGGTATACACCATGCAGAGTGAGGTTGGATATTTATTTAATGGGTTATGGAGGGGAAAGGGAAAGGGGAGAAGGGAGAAGAGCGGAGAGAAGGGGGAAGAAGTGGGGAGAAGGAAGAAAAGAAGAGAGTCAGAAGCTTCCTCTTCAGGAGAGATATGAAAAGGGAAGACTCATGCAGGAAGCAAAAGGAAGATCTGCTTGCCTCAGAGATCGGAGGAGTGGGTGGGGCATGTCTCTTAAAGGGACAGGACATTCTACCCTTTTGGTTTAAAAATTTGGAAAGCTTAGGGTCTTTAATGGGTGGGAATGGGGCATCGTAAGGTCTCTTGTGACTGCTTCCTGATGATTTTGGGGGCATCGGAAAGCTGAGGTGCTTGACCACATCCTGGGGTGGTGGCTGATTACTTTTATGTGTGTGGTTTTTTTAGGATCTTTGGGACTGACTGGCTGACAGTTTGTACCTCACAAGATGCTAAAAAGGCAGAAAATTATGCCTGGAAAAAATTTCAGATCCTAGTGATTGAGGAAGGGAGTCCCAAGTTGGAAGATGGAGGGGTTTGGGGGATGGAGAAGGGAATTTTCCAGAAGTTCCTGAGACCAGGAATGATAAGGGAAGAATTAAATGATACTTATTCTGGGAGAATTTGGTTCATTTAGATAGGTCCAATTAGTCCCCTGGAGCTGAAGCAAATATTAAGGCACTTGTTCTCTTTAGCATCGTGGTATTACCTTAACATCCAGGAGACACTGCTGCAGTCAGTGATAAATCTGTTATGTTAAAGTCTGTTTTGTGAGTTTGGGGCTATGAATGTCCCCAAACTCATTACTGTTTCTTACCACCAGGGCTTTTGGCAGTCCTTGTACCTCAAGCTCTATGTTTAATGATGGTCCCTGTAATATCAGCTTAGTGGTTAACTGGAAATTTAAGCATGACATTGGAGATATAGAAAAGTTGATAAAGCAGGTAGGAGAAAGAAGAAGAGGAAGAATATATGGAGTTGGCACGGGAGAGTAGAGTATGGTGATAAGACTTTTATTTTTCTGGAACTGGAGAAAGAGTGGCTGGTCTTGGTGCCCTCTGGAACTTAAGGGAACAGGGTCCTGTTTGAGTTATATATATGAGGGAGTACCTTGAGCTGGAAGAGTAAAAGGTTTATGATGGGACAGATGGATCTAATGAGGAAGTCCCTTGAGCTTGGCAGCTGTGAGAGTTTTAAGAATTACTTTGAAGGGGCCCTGACATTTAAGGGAAAGGTGTGAGGGGTGTTGGTCTGGGGGAGAGAATAATACCTGATTCCCTATTTTAATTGGTGGTGGGCATGAATTGGCACATGGTTGAGGTAATGAGTAGTTAATAAAATACCTGAAGATTGAGGGCGGCATGGAATATGAAAATGCTAGGGAATGTTAAGAGCCTTCGACAAAGTTTGAGAAATCTGGGAAGTAAATTCTGGGTCATTATCCAACTGAAGAGAGGCTGGGGTTCCAAACTGGAGGATAATTTCTCAGAGAAGAATATCGGAAACTGTCTGGGCCCTCTTATTAGTGGTGTGGAAATGCTTCAATCCACCCAGACCTTGTATCCACCAAGACCAGGAGACATTTAACTCTACTGACCGTGGGCATATGAGTAAAATCAAGCTGCCAGTCAGTTCCTCGAAGGGAGCCCCTGGCCTGGTGGGTGGGAAAAGAGAAGCTACATTTGGTCTTGGGATCTGACTTTTGACAGATTTTACAAGAGGCAGTGATAACTTTTAAGAACTCTAAGTCCTCTGGGGTGGGTTGGAGGTGAGCCTTGACAAAATGAAACAGAGCTGATGTAGGTAGGACAGAATTTGCTGGGTGTCAGGGGGTGTCTGTAAGAATGTGGGCTATACTGAGGTGATTGAGGTAGGTTTAGACTCTGGAATGCTGCTTGATCAGCCTGGTTATTTCCCTTAGAAATAATGGAACCATTGGTCTGATGAGACCAACAGCGAATAATTTCTATATCTTTGGGGATATGGGAGACTTTTAACAAGTCTATAATGTAATCTGAGTTAGTTGTGAATCCTCCTTTTGTCCTAAGAAGCCCAAACTCCTTCCAGATAGCTGCACGGGACAGGAGGATATTTAGAGTCTGTGTAAACATTTAAAGTTTGTCCCTTTTCTAACTGGAAGACACGAGTAAGGGCTATTAATTCAGCCTGCTGACTGAATGGGGAGGGAGAGCCTGTGCCTCTACCTCCCCAGTATCTGACACTATGGCATAGCCTGCTCTATGGGTCCCTTCACATAAAAAGCAGCTGCCATCTGTGTATCAGGTATAAGTGGCCTGGGACAGTTTGCCCTCCTGTATATGTGAGGAGTGGGGCAGTAGATCCTCTAAGATTTCTATACAGGAATGAGATGGTGAATAATTAATGTTAGGTTGAGGTAGGAGATTTGAGATATTAAGGGGTGGGCAGGATTGGAAAGTGAGTGTGGCATCTTCTACTAGTGCCACCTGGAGAGAAAGAACTCGGGAAGGGGGTAAGGTTTGTAAGCCTTTGTAAGTTAAGAGATGGGGCAGATTGTGGTGGGAGATGACAATGGTAGGTGACCCAAAGGTTAGTTTCTTTGATTCATGAATCAGAAGCTCAGCACCACTAAAGCATGTTTGCAGGTTGCCCATCCCTGAGTGGTGAGGTTCAGCTGACAGTAGTTAGAAAGCTCCTGTAGAATACTGACATTAAAAGTATCACTAGGTGGCCACTTTAATTTCTTATCTAAATTGTAACAAGGCCATCTTTTTTTTAACAAAGATGAACAAGTGTGGGAATCTGTAAGTAGGGCATTAAGGCCTGGGGTTTTAGGGCCTCTAAAAGCCACACCAGGAGGAGGTTAGATTGATGGTCTTGGAGGGCTTGTTTCCCATAGCTGAAATTGTGAAAACGCATGAGATTGACGACATCACAAGGCTTACAGAAAGATGTCTCCTCTCTATAGGTGGGGTATGAAACTGCTGACACCACCAAGCCTACAGGAAGGCTTTTCTTCTCTACAGGTGGGGTGTTGAAGCCTGAATGGCTCCAGTCCAGGTGACTTGGAAGCCAGAGAGGCGAGAGGCCGCTCCGAGTGGTCTCTCATAGCTAGGACCACTGATGAGTGATTCAAAAGAAAAGAAAAGAAACAGAAAAAGAAAAACGCGAGGGACTCTGGGCCACAAGGTGAGCACACTGCTCAGCGTGTGTGCTGAGGACTAACCCTGGGTGGTCCAGTCACATTAGCTACCAGAGGTGAATGTCAGCAAAGGACTCAACTGTAGTCATGAAGGCTGTGATTGGGGGCTGGAAGGGGAAAACTCACTACCAAAGCCACTGGTGTGCACAGAGGTCATCATGCCCAGGCAGATGGAACATGGGGTTGTTGTGAAAAAAAAAAATACCCGGTTCTGGATCCCAACCCCAGGAAAGGGGCAGGAGGTCCTACTGCATCTCACGGCACCAGTGAAATTACCTGGAGTGAGTGAGATGGAAGCACGAACCATGCAACAAACCTGCTTAGGAGTTTATTGGAAGAAACGTGTACAGGCCTGGTGATGATCAGTGTGCACAGAGAGAGAGCTGAAGATGGTGCATCCAGCTTTTAAAGGCTGCTTAGTGCATGTGCACAGGGAGATGATGTGCCTATGTCATACACAGATGACAGAGCTCACACATGCAAGCAAGGGCTTACATAGTTGTGTCATACGTAGGTGAACAACCATGCTGCACGTGGGTCATGCAGGACCTCTTAAGATCCCTTGTGCAACAAGGTATTTTTGTCTGAGGGGTTGTCCGCACATGCATGGCCCTGGAACCCAGAAGTGCCAGTCTTGCTGGATTGGCTAAAATCATAACACAAGCCCCAGCAGTTCTATGTAGCCAGTAAGGCACAATGCCTCACAAAGAGCCTACTCAATCTCTTGGATACCAGTATGGCAGAACATTTTCAGTGTTTCTTGACTCTGTTGTGTTGCCTAGGTGTTGAAACCCTGCCAATGGGTGTTCGGGTGCCAGGACTCCCCCATTTCTTAGCTTCCAATTTCACCAGGGGTTCTCCAGAGTCCCAAGGCTGTCTGAAAAAAATCCTGGTGGTTCATGCAAAACTCCCAAGAAATCAGATGCTTGTTTCCCCAGCAGGGGATTATTGTTCTTGTCAGATACACCCACACTCCTAGATCAGGATCCAATAGAACCAAAAAAGATGTCACAGAAAAGCTTTTATGACTTACAAGAGGAGGCCCTATAAATGGGGCATTGCTGTTTGCTTTTAAGATGGCCTTTTAGATCAGACCATCTATTGTTATGACTACCTTTCCATGATCACTTTGTTATGATTACCTGTTATGACTATCTTCTATGTTCTTCTTGTGATGACAATCTTCTGGCTACCTTGCTGTTACTACCTTGTTATGACTATATAGCTATGGCCATCTGCAACAGTATCTTTGTTTCAGGAGACTGTTATGATCAACCTTGCATGCCTGCGGTCTGTGTCTGTAACCCTGCTTATTTGTCTTTCAAGTGCCCCATTAGGAAACCCCCACCTGCGGGGCTATCAAAGCCTGTATCTTCTCCATGTCCAGGGCTGATCACTTTTCAATCAACACTGAGGGTAGACAACCCATTTACTTGGAAAAAGACTTGCTTTAATTAATTGCTTGTTTTCATTAATTTGGGCATGATGATTTGGGTCAATGGTCTTTTCCTTCTTATCTGTGGGATTAACATACCCTTGCGTATATTAACTGATCTAGATAATCTCTCAAGTGAGATTCTCTTCACAGGTGGTTCTGGGCTGTGGTAAATTGTTATTTATAATATACCATCACAATATATCACTTTACAACCTGTGAAATAAACACTTTACTTTTAATCTGTAATATCCATTCCCCTTGTTCTGTTCCCAAGGTCTCATGTTTATCTCATAACAAAAAAATATAATCCTACTTAAAAAAAAGCCCAAATCTTTAAAATTTCAGTATTTTAAAGGTGTAAAGTTCTTTAAAAGTGCAAAAACTCTCTGGGCTCTTATAAATCCAGAAACAAATTACATGCTTCTCATTATTGAAGTTTGACAATATACATAGTAAAAGAACAATCACACTAAAGCAAAGCCAAAACCCAGCAGTATAATTTCATGTCCTAGAACTCACTGTCCAAAATCTTGCACTTACTCATTATATTATCTGTACATTCTTGAATAGCTCTGTCCCTCAAGTTCATGTATCTGTAGCACATAGGTTTCCATAGTGCTACTCGGCGGACATCCCATTTTCGTAAGCTGTTGTGGGCCATGACCCAAATATAGCAGATGTCAATTGATAATTCAGATGTCAACCCACTAGCTAAATAATTCTCTGTTGGAGAGAATGCCATTCAACCAAAGGTTATGGGACCACTGACTCTGGAAACTGGCTGCCTCTGTCTGTAAGTTTACATGTGCAAAAACAGCTGTGGAATCTCCCCGTTACCACGTATATTCATGTAATTTGTACATGTAACCTTGCGATTACATCTCAATCTTATGGGCTACATATACTGTGGATAGTCAGGAAGATTATTTCTCATTAATCTGTATAATTTTGATGAGCAGTAATATACTAGGATATGCTTCATAAGTATATCTATTGTTTCATTAAGACTGTAAGACATTTAGAAACCAGTTTTGCTTCTTTACTTAGACTAACATAAGAAAGCAACAATTTTCCCCCAGTATAAAGCAAGCTACATACATTTAGCTGATTTAAAACCTCAGAACAATTTCAAACTAGACTGAGTGTCTCTGTAGCTAGATCATAAATTAAAAACTTTGCAGATATGCACCAAGACAGCGATACAGATGTCTGGACCAAGGTTATTAGCACAAAGCAACCTAAAATGCCATATGAGTTTCCTTTGCCAAGTTTGGTTGAAAAGACCTACTCCCTGGGCAAATTCCTCGAAAGCTTGTCTCACCGGACACTATGCCCCTGGCCTCAGGTCACACACAGCCTATACACCAGAAACCTTGAAGCCAGGGTTGCCATGGTTACTTACTCCCTCAGATGTAGCTTTTGCAACCTTTGTTACTGAATTGTCTCTAATATTTAACTGTCCACAAAGATCTTGGCTCCACAAAGATTAGGGGTTGACAGTAAATGGCTAAAGAGCAAGACCGTTTCGGTTTTTTCTCTGCATCATCCTATCTCTTCATAATCATTTTCCAGACATTGAAGTATTTCCAAACATAGAATCTTCAAGACAAATTTTTTCCAGAGAAATTCAATTGATAAATAAAATACCAAAATTTAAGGTAGTAAACTTTCTATTTAGTGTGTGTTTAGAGAGCACACCTGTGTCCTACCCCTTGCCTTGTGGTGCAACTTCAACTGGAAGAAAAAAGACAGGTTTGAAATAAGGTAACCTCTGGGATAAGCAGGTTAAAATGTTTCTTTTCCATTTCACAATTTTGCTTCTTTGTCATAAATCTGTTATTTGTAGGCTTGTGTATCCAAGGTGGATTGCTTTCAGCACTGTGGCTCTGTAGTGAAGTTGTGAGGCTTTAAAGTCGGAGATCTTTTCTTATAAAGTTGAGGATTGTTCTTTCAAGGCCTGTAAAGAGTTTTGCTATAATTTTAATGGACATTTGCATTGAATCTGTAGACTACTTTCAGTGAGTCTTGCTATGTTGGCTCTATCTTCACAAGAGAATAGGAGATCTTCCCATTTTCTGATATCTTAAATTTCTTTCTTGAAAGATTTAAAGTTCTTATACAGGTTTTTCTATTTGTGTGGTTAAAGTTTCTCCAAGATATTTTATGGTATTTATGACTATTTAGAAGCATGATGTTTCTCATTTATTATTGGTATAAAAGAGGCGCATTTTGGGTTGTTTTCAGATTCTGGCTATGATAAGTAATTCTTCTGTGTACATAGTTGAGCACATGTCCTTACGGTATGATTGAGCATCTTTTATATATAGGCCCAAAAGGGGTATTGCTGAGTTTTAAAGTAGTTTGTTGCAGAATTTTCTGAGAATTCACCATACTATGATTCAAAGAGGCTGTGCCAGTCTGCACTCCCAGCAGCAGTGGAGGAGTTTTCTTCTTAACCCACATTCTCTTTAGCAAAAGTTGTGAGCAGTATTTTTTAATCTTGGTCATTCTTACAGGGATAAGATAGAATCTCAGAGTTGTTTTGATTTGCATTTCTCTAATGGCTAAAGGATGTTATGTTTGAGCAATTTTCGAGAGTCTTTCAGTCATTTTAAGTTCATCTATTGAGAGTTTTCAGTTTAGGTCTGTTCCATATAATTTTATTGGATTATTTGTTCTTTTGATGACTAATTTCCTGAGTTCTTTGTATGTTTTTGCAAGGGATTAGTGATGAGTAAAGTTATTTTCCCACTCTATAAGCTGATATTGTGTCTTGTTGAGTATGTCTTGTTGAGATCTCAGTTCAGGAGATCTCATTTATTAACTGTTTCTCTCAATGTCTATGCCACTGAGGCTGTGTTAGAGTTGTACCAACGCATTCAAGTGTTAATTATAAATTTTTCTTCTATGAGGTTCAGTAGTGTTGGTTTTATGTTGAGGTCTTTGATTCATTTGGATTTCAGTTTTGTGCATAGAGATAAATATGGATCTATTTTCATTCTTCTATAGGTTGATGTCTAATTAGGTCAGGATCATTAATTGAATGTGCTTTCTTTTTCCATTTTCCTATCAGCTAGGCAGATTTACAACTTTAAAGGAAGATATCTTACAATATTTTAATTAGATATTCAATGGTTAAGGCCTTAGTTATAAGATTCTTATAGGAGGCCTTGAGCTACTAAGTAAAATTCTTGAAGGGAGAAATGAGTCAATTTCCAATAGAGAGCTTATAGAAGCTGCCAGATGGGTACTCAAACAGGTGGAATATAGATCAACAGGTGAAGTATACAGTAATCAGCAAGTACAGTATATTAATTATGATTCAGCTATAGTAATTGTATGTTAAGTACAAAACTTATTCTACAGAAGTTTTATGAAAAAACAACGTGCTTTTTATGGCTATATCTTCCTGTTTTTGCCAGTTAAGATATTAAACTCTTAATTTAAAGCAGTAGCTTATCTAATACAAAATAACAGGATGAAATCTAGGAGATAGTTTAACAGACTATGATCAATGTTTTTTTATACTAAGCAATAGATGAATTAATAATTTTAAGGTAATGTTTCTTAGACAATTGTGTTTACTCAATTCAAAGGCCAGAGTAATAATATTTTCCCAGATGATCATTGATGTAATTTGCACAAGTGTATTTTGCTAGTGTTATAACATCTCTTAAAGGATGTTATGCTGATTTTACAAATGACTCTTCCAACGGGAGAACTGCATATATGGCTACTAATGAAAAAGAATTGTGGAGCATGATATGGCTCCTTGCAAACAACTTATAAAAGTTGCAGACAGATCTGCTGCAGACAGATCTGACATAATGGCACCAAGGTGACCTTTGCTAAGGTGAAAAAAAAGGGCCCTTGCAATGAATTATAAAAAGACCCAACCTATCTATCTATCTATCTATCTATCTATCTATCTATCTATCTATCTATCTATATTTGGGGTTGAAGATGTGTTTATGTTCTTTTATCACAGAAAGAAAATAAAAGCTGGATGAGATGACTGCATATACAGTATTGGCAGACCTGACGACATCATAGCTGCAAACACCCATAGAGGAGTTGGAGAAAGGAGTTGGAGAAGAGTCCGTGGTCCAGTCTTCCCTGTCCAAAGAAGAGAATGCCTGACCACAGGACCCGCTGCCACCACTCTACACTGCAGGGTGCCATGCTGGACTGAGGAACAGATGCTGAGCTGCTTCCAGACACTTGGGACACCCACAGACGCAGAGCCCTGTTGAGATGACCTGACCACAGAGACTACAATTTTCTGCAGTTTGAATCTTGTTTGCTTTGGAGCTGAGATGCAGACTGAACATATGACTGTTTTAATCTTTGAGACACAGAACTCATTTTGATTAAATATCAAACCCGAGAACTAAGAACTAAGCTTTCCCATTAGGAAAGAAAGACTTAAAATAATAAATGACTAAAACCCCTCTTCACTTAAGAAGGGGGCAGACCAAGGGTTTAACTGCTGTTCAGAAACTGGAACTGGTATTTGATAACAGCAATTTCATTGTCCTCTTACCCATCAGAAAAGCTTTTTTTTGTCTTTTGGTTAATGTGATTTTAAGAAAAGTATGACATGTTTAATTGTTGATTCATTGTTGTGGTATTGACCTAATAATGATAATATTTGTAACTGCATATAAGATGTTAAGAAAAGTTGGTATTGACTAACAATGCTAAGAATTATGGTACTAACAAAGATATCTGTAAATGTTGAGAATTAATGCATATGTTAAAAATTTTAGATTTTGACCCAAAGTGAAAGATTTAAGAGCTGCACTAAACTAACTGAAGAAGCATTCTCAACTCAGGTAATTCTTTTCTCCTTTAAATAGGAGACTATAGCCTTTAGGAGCATGGTTATTCATAAAGTATTATGATTTATCCTGACAAGAAAGCACGGCTCCAACCCAAAACGTATCTCTCTCCATTAATCTCTCTTTATTACAGAGATCAGCAGTCAGTGACGGGTTTGAAGCTTCTTCTTCCAAGATGCCTAAGACAGGAGCTTGCATATATGAATGCCTGTTCCAAAGATGGGAAAATTTGGGTAAATGAAGAGGTCTTTGCCCAAGCCAGGTGTGATATGTCTGTCATGTTGCAGAAGCACAGGTTTTATTAAAATTGATAAGAGAGAGTGGATTGTAGGCCCATATTTCTATATGGCAGGGCAGCCAAGCCATCAAGCCATAGGCCACACCTGAGATGGGTCGCATATCTTGCCAAGCAGGCTGTCACTGCCCTAACAAAGGGTCAGGATGTTGTTGCTCCTTTCTTTGTAATTTGGAGAATGTCTTATAGAGATGCTGATTCAAGCCTACATGACAGATAGCATACAGAGCAGACAGGTGGATGCAGACATGGCAAAAAGCCACTCACCTGGTTACCTAGGAGATAGAATGCTAATGTATTTCCCCTAAGTTAAGTTTTGATATAAAGCCTGTTTGGAGAATAAACAGAGAAATTCTTTAGGATGCAAATTCAGGCCTTCATGTGGGACCACTGAGAATCTCCCTCCTGATAAAGCCATGTGAGTCATGTTTTCATTCCTGTCTCCTCCAGGCCAGTCCAGAGAGAGATAGTTTATGTTGGGGTCTGGTAGAGAAATAATTTATGGTCCGGGCTAGCGCTACCACTGGACCCTGACAACCATCCACAAATATGTGTGCCCATAAGATTGAGATATAATCATGAGATTACATTTACACATTACATAAAAATGCATAATAATTGGGAGATATCTTAGCTGTTATGGCACAAGCAAAATTGCAGATGAAAGCAACTGTTTTCAGAATCAGTGGCCCTGTAGGCTTTGCCAGGCAGGATTCCTCCATCTGAGAATAATTTTTCAAGTGGGTTGACATCAGAATTATCAATTGCTACAAGTTGTAGTTGCCTCATGGCCCACAATAGTTCATGATAAACACTCCTGACAGTGAAATCACTTATAAATGCCTGTAAGTGCCATACCCTGGGTTATGTGGCATAGTTAGATATAACCATGGACACTGATGACCATAGAGTCTAGTTGAGGGAGTATTCAAAGTACAGAAATTTAATGGGTAAAGAAAACCACCTTAAGAACTCCAAATAAAATTCAAAATGCAACATGGTTGGTTGACAAAACAAAATTTACTTTGAAACGACCTTTACGGACTTCATAGAAATTAGCTGTCACAGTTGGTGTTGGAGAAGCACAATAGTCTACAGAATTACGACTTCCGCAAGGGAAACATGTAGTAGTCCAGGCTAACTGTCAAGACAGCTAGGTAAGTTGAAAACACGACCTCACTATCTGCATCTGTCTCCACACCCAGCACAGTGTTGGGCTCATAGCTGCTGAGTAGTGGACAGCAAAGAAGACAAATTTAAAATGTGACTTACAGGATAATCACTAGGAACTGGCATTCATGATTCACAAAAACATTTTTTATCATTCAGACAGGTTATGGAAAGTGGGAGCTAGAGTGGAGGAGCCAAGAAAGCACAGTGTGTTTAACTGGCATGCACTGTCTGTGCAGAGAACTTTGTTGGCTAGCTTGTGGGATTTGTTTGGCTCCTAAATGCAACTGGGTATGTGAACCTGCCACAGAACAGGAGGCTATTGGTTTTCTTGTGCCTGATGAAGAACAAGAAAGGATGGTCCACAAATAAAACTGGGACATTGTCTTTCAGAGACATCAACGGTCTAATTGCTTTGGCCGAGGTTGCTGCGGCCATGCCACCGTCTTCACCCACCTCCACAACACTCTTGTGAACAAACTTGGACACACACAGGTCTGACTCTGGAGACATTGCTGATAAGTCAGCCTTGCCGCCTTGGAAGACATCCGCCATTCCCAAATGCTGAAACACAGACTCCATGTCATAATCCTCTTGCAGTTTAAATTTTGGAAGGAAAACCAAAACTTTAGTGCTCTTCATAATGACTGGATTGGTCCAGGCTGTTAATTTCTCAAACGTGAGATTGTTTTCCACCTGACAAAGAAGAATTAGATACTATCAGATTTACAGCTGAGGTTTTACCCAGAGGCTTATAGGCATTCCTCCCTCACAGAACCCTCTATCACTCTACAGAGGCACTGCCTTTTCACATGGCCAGGCAGTGTGAGGATCCACTGTCCTGCTAGCTTGTGTGTGGCTTCTCTAATGAGCATGGAGGCCAAACAAGGAGAGGGGTAGGGAGATCTGGTTGTCCTCTCCTAAATCCCTTCTAAGACATCTTTTATTCTGATAGTTGTTTATGGTTTAGATTGTGTTTGCTTTTGTTTCTTTACTAGACTTAGTTTTGAAGATGTAAATCATTGCTGCTAAAATAACTATTGGAAATTAGGAAAAAAAAAGATTTGATGTGAGCAACACCAAAAGGGATATCTATCCAAGGTTTGTTCCTTTGTGCTACTGTTTCTTAAATATGAAATTACGCCAAAAGCATCATATTCGGAAACCTTGTTTGGGAGGCAGCTAAAATTTTAGGTAAATTTAGCTGCATGAGCAAAGTAGTTACTATTGGTGTTCCTCTAAAGGTCATTATCGGTGTTTTGTCCCTTTTCCTTTCTCGGCTACTGGTTTATGTCCTGTAGACTCTCCCACATGTACCTGTCACCATGAAAACCACTGGTGGGCCAGGTAACTTGAATTGAGCTCTCTGAAATTGTGAGCCAAAAGAAATCCTTCCTCTCCTATGTTATTCATGTTGGGCATTTTGCCACTGATTAAAACTAACTAACACCAGAGAAGAGATGCCACAGTTGGGAAGCTGGATGGGAAGAGCTATGGGAGCCGTTCTGCTTACATAGACCCCTTAGGTCATGCACATTCCACTGCCCTCTATTCATCAGATATCCGACAGACACAATGTGGGACACCCTGATACAAGGCCAAGATGTGTCATAACTGTTTGCCTAAGTCTGCCTTCCCCAGCTTTATCCCTACTCTTCCTCTTTATTACCTTAATTTTTTAATCTGTTTTATGTTCTCAGGTAATAATATATTGACAAAGATATGAGTCAGTTAATATTTATGAATGGGGGGACCAAGTTCCAAGCACTGTGGATTTTACTACCTGAGTTTACTACCTGAGTTGCCTCCATTTCATCCTGTCAGGTAGCCATTGTCCATGCTAGGATGATGTTATATCATGTGGCAAGATCGCACTGCCCACAATTGGAATCTTGGACACAACTTGGATCACATATCCCAGTGCCTGAACACAGCTTGGAGTTGAGTATAGAGATATTTCATTTGTATTTTAATAAATGAAGCTTACCTGAAGATCAGAGAGTAAAATGGCCACACTGGTCAACCATACAGACAAGGCAGTAGTGACATACACCTTTAATACCAGCACTAGAGATGAATATATGATAGGAGGAGACAGGTCTCAGTTAGTCTCTTTCTGAGGCTTCATGGTAGCAGGATTGCCATTTCAGTCTGAGGTAGAGGTAAGAACCAGTGGCTGGCTGTTTTGCTCTTCTGATCTTTAGACTGAACTCCAATATCTGTCTCTGGGATTTTATTATTCATGCTACAGCTGAGTTTAAAAGTCCACGCTCTCAAATGGAAGTTGGAAAAGTAAAAGCATTGAGTTCTGTTGTAATGAGGAAAGACAATGGGGACGTTGTAGTCTTCTCACAGACATTCAGAGTGGTGACTGCTGAGGACTCTCCTGCCTCACCTTGCTGAGGTCCACACCATCATCTGGGAGCAGAACCACCAAGCTCAGCTCCTTGCCCTTATAGGGCATCTCCAGCACCAGTGCCTGTACCTCATCCACGTAGGCGTAGTTAAACGTGTCTTCCTGATGCATCATCTGCACTGTTCCTTCCTCCCTCTGAACACACAAATCAAGGACATAAAAGATCAATGAAAGAGGGCAGAGTTTTTCCAAAATAAGCTGCAGTTAATGTCAGAAATGTTTTTAGCACTCACAATGGAAAACAGTATTCATATTCCAGTGAAACCTTAGTCAACGTCTGCCAGCTGCTCTGTGCTTTTATAAAAAAGTAATTGTTGTAAGCAGATATGGGATATGTAGATAGGGTTTCTGCAGTTTTGATAAAACACCATGACCAAAAGCAACTTGGGGAAGAAAGGGTTTATTTTCTCTTACAACTTTCAGGTCACATTCCATCGCTGACAGAAGTCAGAGCAGGAACTCAGGCAGAAGCCATGGAGGAGTGCTTCACACTGGCTTGTTCCCCATGGATTTCTTAGCCTGCTTTCTTGCACAGCTCTGACCACCTTTCCAGGGTTGGCACTGCCCACAGTGCGCTGGGTTCACACCAATCATTAAATGAGAAAATGCTAAACAGACTTGCCTCTAGGCTATTGTAGGATATTTGAACCCTATGTGAAAATGTATTGTGGTGATTAGCTCAATAAAGAGCTAAATGGCCAATAGCTAGGCTAGGAGAGAGAGAATTCTGGGAAGAGGAAGTGGTGGAGTCACTAGCCAAGAGAGAAAGGAAACAGGAGGTAAAATATGTAAGAGATGCCCCCAACACGTAATAAAACATATATAAATGGGTTAATTTAAGTTACAAGAGATAGTTAAGAACAAGTCTAAGATATAGGCTGAGCTCTCATAATTACTAAAAAGATCTCCATGTCATTATTTGGAAGCTGGCTGCCAGGACAGAGAAATACTCATTACACTAGACAAATGTT
This sequence comes from Myodes glareolus, assembly GCF_982192425.1. NCBI lineage: Eukaryota > Metazoa > Chordata > Mammalia > Rodentia > Cricetidae > Myodes > Myodes glareolus. The sequence goes on along the minus strand of NC_142039.1, from coordinate 50,086,481 downwards.
AAGCAGGCAGTTTCTCAAAGTAGATTCCTTCTTTTTAAATGGCTCTTATTTGTGTCAAGTTGCTAAAACAATAACCAGGACAGTGATTTACTTGGGAAAAATGATACATTATCTGGAAAAAGAAATGCGTCATTCAAATATTAATATTTAAGTGCTAGTTGAATCCAATGTTCCAAAAAGGCCTTTCTCTACAGGGAAATTCTATAGTGGGAATTGGACAAATCTTTAGGGTGTAGGATATAATGGCAGAAAGTTAAATATTGAAGAAGGGGAGCTTCTGGAGAGAATATTGCCACCATGGCCCCTTCTTGTTTCTTTCTTTTGCTTCCTGGCTGGTGTGAAGTGAATAAGCCTCCATCGTGCATTTCCACTACCACCACAACTGGTTGATTGGACCAACTGACCCAGAATGAAACCTCTGGAACCATGAGCCAAAATAAATACTTTCTCCTTTTACATTGACTAGCTCAGATAGTTTATTACTCTAATGGAAAGGTGACCATTATATCACGTGTAGGATTTTGATCATTTAATAGGATCAACAATTATATCTAATGAAACAGCATATAAATAACAGAAAAAAATGTTCACAACCAGACTGGAATACATTCATAATGGTTTCAATGGAACTGCAGGCAGAAAACAGCCTGGCAAGAGGAGCACACAAGTGCAAAGGTTCATGATGGCTCAGGACCTTCTAATCCAACATCAAGTAGAAAGATCCAGGGCACAGAATTCACAGTCTTAGGGTGGAGCTACATCCTGAGAGCCAATCAGAAACAAAATCCCAGTTAAATTTCAAGCTGTGGGCTGTCTAGACAAATTTTCATGTATCTTTGTAAATGCATTTACAGTCTGATGACCCATCACAGAAAGAAAGTTCTTACCAGTTCTTTAAAAGTTAGTGACCCTCTGGAAGAACCTCATGTGTCTTTCTATGATTTAATCCAGTTCTTTCAGTTCTTATAGTCCTATGGTATATTTTAACTATAGAAGTGGTACACATGGAAAAATTTGAATTACAGTGGTACAATAAATACACAAATTTGATACAGATAATTCATAATAAAGATTAAATTAAGAGAAGTACTCTTTTTAAACAAAGTTTTTTTTTGTTTTGGTTTGGTTTGGTTTTTCGAGACAGGGTTTCTCTAGCTTTTGGAACCTGTCCTGGAACTAGCTCTTGTAGACCAGACTGGCCTCGAACTCACAGAGATCTGCCTGCCTCTGCCTCCCAAGTGCTTACAAAGTTTTAAAAATACTGTTGCTAATAAAAAAGAAACAGGGATTTTAACATTCATAAGGTTCCAGTTATACTTGTATAATACTGGGCAATCTATTCTAATATCTCCTTTAACTCAACTTAAACTCTAATTAAGACTGAAATTTGAATCACTATGTTTCAATATTAGAAAGCTATAATTGATAATTAATAATGATAACTTGACTAATAATTTATAATGTTTATTTTAATTAAAATCACTCTATTAAATTAATTTTTGTATATTTCTTTTTATTTTGCATTTCATTTTGCATACATAAATTGTGCTCCCTTAAGTTTTGGCATTCTTGAAGCTAATGGAAAATTTAGTTTCTAGATGAGGTAGAAACAATGGTTTTATGAGAACTTATCAGATGCTGTACAAGCCAGCAACAGAAAGAAAAAAACCATGGACAGTAAATATCCTTTATTCCTAACATCTTTAACTGAGCTTAACCTTCCATTCACAAATATAAGTTTCAAACTATTTTATGTACTTTCTTGTTTTCTTTCTTTCTGAGCTAAAGGTCAAGTCCAGCACCCAACACAGAACATGCGATCTCTACCAACAAGCCCCAGAGCTACAAATTCATGGTTACACATTTTCATGCTGTTTCTTTGCCACACGGGCATGGACTTTTGTATACTGTTCCTTACCTGGTTTATTTTAAATGGCATTTCCCTCGTGGAATCTAGGTTAAACTGTCGTCACCACCTCCCTTTGAAGTATAAGGCATTGACAAGAACCAACCTGGTTTCTGAATTCACTGAGCCTCTTGACAGCAACTCCAGAATTTTCCCTTTTGGAAAAAAGCAGAGACTTCATTCAGGTTCATTTTATACATGTGTGAGAAAGAAGCTGATATGACATCTGGGCCGATTCAAGCATCATGCTTTCAAATTTGCATGAAACTTGGGATGAAAATATTTTAAAAACACATAAAAAGTGACAGCGGCACTCATGTGTGACGGGAGGTCATGCCCCCTGGAGGCCCATGGCAAAAGAGAGCAGGGCAAAAGACTTCCACATCTCTCAGTGAGAGCAGGTTTGGAAAAAGAAGAAAAAGTGATAGAGAAGGAGACAGGTAGAAAATGTGGAAGAGGCAGATTGGGGAGGGGGATAAAAGGGGTTGACTACCCACTGGGGGCTAATGTTGGTTGTCTGCTTGATTGGGGTTTATAATCAACCAAGAGCCCTGTCTCTGGGCAGGTCTACGAGGACATTTCTCAGAAAGAGTAACTAATGGAGAGGACACTCCCCAGAGTGGACAATGCCCTCCTGTGATGCCCATCTATAAAGGGCAGAGAGAAGCAGCACCGTTTTTATCTACCTGCCTTCAGTCCTTGCTAGTCCCTGCATCTTTTTTTTTCCACATCACTGTACCTGCCATTTTCCTCTGACATTGGAACACAATTGATTTGGCCTTCATGTGGACCAAGACTAGTGTCCATCTGGACTTCTCTTGCTTTCTAATGCCAGATTAAAAGTGATAAGGTCTCCAGCCTCATAGACTGAGCAGCTACCAGTTCTCGGCTTCTCTCCATGCAGATGGCTACTGTCTGACTACTCAGTCTGTATTGTGTATGCCAATCTATTACATCCCCTCAATAACGCGCACTCATTCTGTTCCTCGATAGTACTCCGACTAATACGCTAGGGTTAAATACAACATCTCATCCAGCACCCCCTGTTATGTCCAGGTCTTTGAAGGAGGTATTACTACTCTAGACTTGGGAGTGCCGTCTATCCTTGGAAGAGATAATTCAGTAAAAAGAAAGATTCCCTTTTTCTCTAATGAGGGGTAACTCTTCAATAGCCAAGAGAAACCTTACTAACCTATGACATCAAGATTGCATAGGAGGTAAAGACTCCGACAAGAAATTCACAAATAATTGCTGAATCTTTAAGAAAAGATTCTCAATCTTACTGTCTCTCTATTAGCAGAAACAGGAATGTATCTGAAAGGCTTAAATATCAGACAATGATTCAAATGATCTCAAAGACCAATGCTGAAACTTGTCATCTCGGAAATAAAAACAAAAAAGATTCAACACCAAATGGAAGACTCTTTTAGGTCAGTGTTACTGAGTATCCAGACAGAGTATCTTCAGTGGAAGTCAAGGCTAGTTTCACCAAGGAATCTGAGGCAGGATATGAGGAAGCAGAAACAGGAATCCTCTTCAGTGGCAAAGGTGATTGGTACCACAGGAACACATTGGAGGAAGATGCAACCCCAGGTCAAGATTATGGGAAAGGTCTACCCGTGAATTTCCATCTCAGAGATGGTAGAATCCCTTGACCTGCCACCAACTTGTGTCTTTTCATATAAATTGTTAGACTGGAATTCAGGCCCATGAATTCTGATGAGACTTGTATCAACCCCTCTGACCTGAAGAAATATACAAATAACTCTGTTTTTAAAAGTCTAAGAGTCTGAGTAGAGCCTCCATGAATTCACAGCTGTGTAAATTATACTATGTGGCCTAGCTAGTCTGCATCACTCTGACTCTCTGAAATAACAGTGAGCTTAGTCCATGGTGGGAGAAGGGAAAAGGTAAGAGAAAGAAGTGAAAGGGGTGGATGGAAAGGACAAGAATGTGGGCTGTGAAATATCTTGAAATTCTGACCTTTAGTCTGTTTGGAGACCCACGTGTTTATGTGCTTCCTGGACTCCTCTGGAGCTTTGTCAAAGGACAGCTGCTCCAGCTCCGAGTGATAGAACTGAAGACAGGACTCCTTAAACGTCTTTGGAGAGAAAAGTGTTCAGGGAGATAACATTGGAAAATATAATGTCACCAAGTATGTCAACATTCTGAATACTGGGGCGTGAAAAAAAATACCTAAAATGAGTATATATATTGCACTAAGCAAGAAACATTTATATATGCTAGATCTTTGCAAGGGGATAAACTAGACATGAATAAATAAAAATTAACAGCAGTCAATTTTAAAATATTTCAAGGTATCATTGAAGAATTTGTCTTTGAAGAAGTTTAAGTAGTTTAGGTAGTTGAGTCTCACTATATAGCCTAGGTTGGCCAAGTACTCATGGCCCTCCTGTCCCAACTCTCTAAATACAGATATTATAGATGTGTACCATCATAATAACTAGAAGTTGCTTCTTAATTTTATCAAGTTCTACAAGATCCTTCTCCTGAGATCAATAGCAACAAGTATTTGAATATAATCGTTATCATTCTACTTGGTACAACTTACTGGGAGGAATTCACAAGTATTCTCGGCAAAGAGCCTGTTGGCCATTTTAAGTAAGTACTTTTTGTTAGGCTTGTTCAGGAAATGGAGAAGCCACTGGAAGTGCTGATGAATGTCTTCGTCTGTGTTTAAACCAAGTGTCTGTGAAGAAGAAGAATGAAATACTATGAGTGCAGTGATGAAATATTTTGGTTGCAAATGGAATTTGCAAGTTGAGGAGATGGCTCAGGCAGTGAAGTATACAAGGCTCTGATGCAAGATAGGTTGGTGTTGAAACAACTAAAGACAGGAATTAACCTTCCTTGCTATTTTAGTTAGGGTTTTTATTGCTGTGAAGAGACACCATGATCATACCAATTCTTTTAAAGGAAAACATTTAATTGGGGGTGGCTTGCTTACAGTTCAGAGGTTCAGTTCATTATCATCATGATGGGACATGGCAATGTGCAGGCAAACATGGTACTGGAGAAATATCTGAGAATCCTACATCTTGCAGGCAACAGGAGATGGACTGTGACAATGAGTGAAATTCAGCAAAAGAAATCTCAAAACCTGACCCCACAGTGAAATACTTCCTGCAAGAAGATCACACCTACTTCAACAAGGCCACACCTCCCAGTAGTGCCACTTATGGTGGCATACTTAGAGTGCCACTCCCTGTAAGCTTATGGGAGCCAATTACGTTCAAACTACCACACTTGTCTGATGTGGGACCCCCCTCTGAATGCTGGGAATATATTTTATTATCAATGTTTAATAAAGAAGCTGTTTCGGCCAGTGACTTAGCAGAACAAAGTCAGGTGGGAAATCGGAACAGTGATATATAGAGAGAGTAGGCAAAGTCAGCGAGATGCCATGTAGCCACCAGAGGAGTTTTGCCAGTAAACCACGAGCCTCATGGTAAAATATAAAATAATAGAAATGGGTTCATTTAAGGTATAAGAGCTAGCTAGAAATATGCTTAAGCTATAGGACAAACAGTATTGCAATTAATATAGTTTCTGTGTGATTATTTTGGACCTGAGCAGTCAGGAAATAAACAAGCAGTCTTTGTCTACCCTTGCCAATGAATAATTACAAAGTCTGTTCCTCTAAAAATAAGATAGATCTCAGCAACCTGTATTTAAATAAATTCAACAACTTTTTTTTCCCTCATTTCAGTTTTTGGATGGAATCTATGGCCTCAAGCATGTTAGCTCTACCACTGAGTTATAATCACAGCACACTTCCTCCGCACACACACACACACACACACACACACACACACACACACAAAACCCAAATTTTCATTTGAAACTAAGTTACACAGGTAAGCCTAGAACTTGGTATCTTCCTGAGTCAGTCTCTATAGTAGCTGGAGTTAAAGTCCTGTACCACCAGGCTTAGCAAGAAATTATACTTCCTTTGTTATGTAAGTGAAGTTTAGACACAATTATGAGAGCTTTTTCCCAAGTTGTTACTCAAGAAATGTATTACCTTTAAAGAAATCATATTGGGGAAGCAGTAGAGATGACTCAGCAGCTAAAATCACTGGTTGCTTGTCCAGAGGACCAAGGTTCAACTCCCAGTTCACACAGGGAAGCTCACAATTGTTTGTAACACTTGTTCCATGGTATCTGATGCTCTCATACAGATACATTCAAGCAAAACACCAAGGTATAGAAATAATAAATAAATAAGTAAGTCTCACTATAGGATGTAACATGAGGAGTGGCAGGCTGCGTCCTGCTGCCCGGCTAGCTTATACCCAAAATAATCACATAGAAATTGTATTAATTAAATCACTGCCTGGCCCCTTAGCTCTAGCCTCCTATTGGCTAACTCTCACATCTTAATTAACCCATTTTTATTAAATCTGTGCATCACCATGTGACTGTGGCTTACCGGCAAGATTCTAACTTGCGTCAGTCTCAGGCAGGAGATTCATGGCATCTCTCTCTCGCTCTCTCTCTCTCTCTCTCTCTCTCTGACTGCCTTTTTCCTCCCAGCCTTCAGCTCTCATTTCCACGCCTACCTAAGTTCTTCCCTATCAAAAGGCCAAGGCAATTTCTTTATTCAACCAATGAGAACAACACAAATACAGAAGGACCTCCTACACCAGCAGGAGACTTTTTCTTAATTCCTCTTCATCCCCTGGCCCATGAAACAGTGTATGAATTTTCTGACCCTTCCTTCTCTGCAACTTTTAGGCAAGTAAAGCAGGTTTCAGGTGACAGGGAACTTACCTGAGATATCTGGACTGCAGTGTCTCCCTTCGCCCCCAAGAGGACCATAGCTAGAGCAGAGGAGATGCTCACAGGAGAGTAACAAACATTTTTTGAAGGGTTGTTTTGACAAAGGATCTTTAAAAGATGGATGGCAAAGGTGCCATTTGCTTAAGACAGAGTGTTCATGATGCAGAATCTGGAGACAAAGGAGAAATGGTACTCAGCACAGCACTGAAGGTTCATAAATCTGACCCAGGAAAATCTGAGACTCTACTCTTGGTTCTCATTTCAAAACTCCTAAGTACTTAAAATTGAATTTTATATTGTATTCTTAGTCACAGTCCTTCCAATTTTAAGGTTATTATCTAAGTGTAGTCATGGCAACAGATTCAACTAGTGCTTGTCCCATCTGCATGGGTAGAAGGTCAGCTCATCATGTCTGCACACACAGGACACAGCTGAGAGAGGGGGACTCTAGTCTCCTTTCATACAGTCCAGTTTCTCTCTATGAAGATGGTGAGTTCAAGGATGAATAAAAGAGATAAAAGAGAAAGGAAAGTAAAAAACCAGCCATGAGCATCCAGATCTTCTGGCCAGGCTTCAGCATAGCTGCGTTCTGTGTGTGCCTGTGAAGACTCCTATGAGATGTCCAGATGTGCAGTAGACAGTGTCTCCACATTTGCAGTTGCTGTGGGAAAGACCCTGAGATGCTGAATGAGACCCTAAGACAATCTGGTGTCATCAGCTCTGCTGTGCAGCAGGGGGCATTCACCTGCAGTGGCTGCTGCTCAAGTGGCCTTCATCAGCCAATGCCATCCAGGTTGTTTCTCTATTGAGCATGCCTCAGTCCCTGGTGAATGGACAGCTTGACCCAGACTAAATGACTGCTCCTAACACCCTAATGGAAATCTGAGTCCCTGCACATCCCATGACTGTGCTCTCGCTGTCGTATGACCTTTGAACACTGGGAGTTTGCTCCAGAGTGCTTTCTTCTGTGTGAAAATGCAGATCACCTACCCTAGGGAGCCTCAGAACATCACAACTTATACATACGTCTACCTTTTCCCCAGACAAGGACACAACATCCTGAGAGAGTGCCCAGATCATTTACACTTACCCATAATTCTCCCAAGGCTATTCAGGGAAGCTGGGGCTGCTTTGTTTCAATGACTTACCCTCTGGTTGGTCCTCTCTTCTGACCATTTTGCCACCCCTACAAACTTGTCCATCCTGATGTCCCTTTAGCCTTACATCTGAATCCTTAATATAGTGTTTATTCCACTGAGAAGACCATTTATCCATCACTGTCAGTGAGTTCAAGTTATCCAACTGTCCCTGTTTCAGTGGAACAAGACAACTTCAGGGTCCCTGATGTGTGACTATAATCCTCCTGTCCCAACCATTTCTTTCTTCACTCCTTTCTCTTACTGATTGTTCTCCATACCATGTAAGTTCTCTAAAGGCAAGGGAGATGTCTGGCACCCTGATTCCAAGCACTTGAACTATGCTCATGGTAAACCTTGGAGTTAGAGTGCTCAGTCAACATGTGCCGTTTTAAAAGTGGGAATGGGCAGTGTTTAAATTGGAGTAGAGCCTGCAGCTCTAAAAGGGCCCAGAAGAAAGAGGCATTAGTTTGCAGATCCTTGAGTAGAAGGCACATGTAGTCAAATGAGCTAGGTGGTAGGACCAGAGAGGAAGCAGGACAGAGGACAATTGAGAAGGCCACTAAGACCCTGCAGCACCTATACCTGACAGAGATGGATCAATACAGCTCCAGGACCCCAGCAATAAGATCAGTGTTGTTACCACTGTCCAGCCGGGGTTTCTAGTCTGCTCTATAAAGATCCGCTAGACACCACCTTTTCTCTATCCCTTTCCTAAATCTCAGGTTCTGGAATTTCATTCCTGGACTCAGTTTGGGCCTTCTAAAGGTGGCCTCTACATGACCCACAATCCTGGACTGAGCCAGACACCCTCACCTGCCAATATCACAGTCTCTCAGAACAGTGTTCAAGGCTTGATGTCCCAGAGTGCTGCTTTGCTGCCTACCCTGTCCAGGAAGCCTCTTTATTCACTGCAGGGCGTGGACTTCATGATCAGAGCCCCAGGCTAGGTGAAGAGGAAATGACCTGACCTCGTCCAGGCCTGGTCTCTGCTTGGTTGGGACAGTTGGGGGTTGGGAAACACATGGGTCCTGGAGAAAGAAAAATCTTGTGGGAACTTTGGGTCTCTGGTGGGCAGGGTACCATGGAAGTAAGTTCATAGGATGCAAAGAGCACACAATGGCTGTCCATGGTTGATCCTAAACCTCTGTTCAGTCCAGGAATTCAGTTGTGAAGGTGTTTGCTTCAGGTGTCTTGTTAAGTCTACACTAGGGTAGACATACAGAATTCAGATGCTAACTTCTAGAAGGGACTATTGTGTGATATTTTGATTGCACTCTGATACTCCAGAGACTTCCAATAAAGTTTACGTTGAATCAGAGGTTTGAGCTAGCTACTAATTGACCAAAATTAGCCAAAGAGGTTTGGGGGCCCAAGGACATATAGAGAGACACAGGAAATAGATGAGGAGGATTTAGAAAGATTCTTTTCTGGATCGAGGAAAGAGAGGCCGAAGATCATCGGTCATTTCTCTGCCACTTTTCTGATTGTCCAGGTTCTTACCTCAATATCTGATTCCTGAGGTTTTATTAATAAAGAATAATTAGACAAATGCTTCAAGAGACTTTGCCAACCGTGCAGGGGGAGGGGAGGACAGACTGTTCCATTGGAGGATTCCTCCTTGCAAACTGACAGAAATAGACCCTGAGCCAAATTAGTGCAGGGCATGGTGTCCTCTATCCCTAGATAGGACACATTGCATTTGCAGGCCCCCAGGAAAGTAGACCTCCTCTAATTTGGTATCTTAGGTGTCCCACCTTCTTTAATTTTTAAAATTAAAGTAATATATTTTATGTATTGGGATGTTTTGCCTGCATGTATGTCTCTGTGCATCAGGTACATGCCTGGTGCCCAGAGAGGGGAGAGGACAACCTGAGATCTCATATGTGGGAGTGTTTCTTAGACACTGGGGATGTTTGTCCATCTGGCCATGCTGATAAAAGCTTAGATACCAAGTGTCAGGACAGATATATTTATATCTGAAACCCTTGTTTTTAAGGTACGGATTCACCATTTAAAGTATATATTCAGTGGCTATTAGTTTACTTACTCATCTCTGGTCGTTTGAAAAAACAGCCCCAGAAGGAATGGCATTATTACGAGGTGGGGCTTTGTTGGAGTGTGTGTGGCCTTGTAGGAGGAAGTAAGTCACTGTGGAGGCGGGCTTTGAAGTCTCACATATGCTGAAGCCATGCCTAGTGGGACAGACCACTTCCTGTTTCCTTCAAGAATCTCAGCTACTTCTCCAGCTCCTGAAATGCCTTCAAAGTATTGCTTTTGAGGATAAAATGAACACCAGGAAGTGGAATGAAGCTAAAGCCCATGTTTAAAGAGCTAGATAGATTAGTAAATAGAAGAAAGTGAGTGCTGAACCCAAAACAAGATCCTGTTCAGCTAAGTTTCCAACTTGTGAGAAGGAGTTAGCGAGAATCTTAGAGCTGGGTGTGGTAGTGCATAACTTTAGTACCAGCACTGCAGAGGCAGAGACAGGCAGATCTATGAGTTCAAGGCCAACCTGGTCTACAGATCTAGTTTCAGTCAAGCTTAGAGAGTAAAGGTGAAAACAGAAAGCTGGTGAAGCTGTAATTGAACATGGGGCTCTTTTTATCCCCATCAAACAGCAGAACTTGTCACCTTCAGTCATGTGGTTCTGCCTTTAGAGTTACGGATAGAAAGAAAGGAGATATGTAATTTGCCCCAGAGAACAATGAAAGCCATTGAGACCAGGCATGTGTTAAGGATGTCCCTGAATGGAGGCCTAGAGAGAGCATTGTGTGAAGCTTTGAAGGTGAAGCCTGGATTGCCTTGGAAATACTGGAGATGCCAGAGTGGCAGAATGAAAGATGAAGAGAGCTGCTAACAGTGAGTAGAACCAGCCCAAGAGAAAGAAGTGTGTTACAGTGAACAAAGCTGAATGGAGTTGGAGATTTGAAGAGCATTTTGACATCAGACACGGAGATGCAGCTTTCCCAGATGGTTTTCAGTCTTGCTTTGGTCCAGTGTTTATTCACTATGCTCCCTTGCCTGTATTTGGAAGGGTAATGCATATCCTGTTCCATTATGTGTTGCAAGTATGTGACCTGTTGTTTGATTTGGATTTTATAAGGGATTACAGCTAAGAGATTACATGAATCTCAGAAGAGACTTTGAACTTTAGACTCTTCAGTAAGTTTGAGACTGTTACATGCTATGTAGACTTTTGAAGTTGGACTGAATGCATTTTTGCGTTATGATATAACTATGAGCCTTTGGAGGCCAGGGAGAGGAATGTGATGTTCTGAAAGAAAATGGGCCCCATAAGGTGTGGCATTATAGGAGGTGTGGCCTTGTTGTAGTAGGTGTGGTCTTGTGACGCACTCAGTCTAGAAAGCCTTCCCCTCCATGTGCTCTCCTTCCTGGGTTATGGGTGCCAAGCCTTCCACCAATCTCTTCCTCCCAGAAGCTTCCTGGTGCCATTGGCTTCTCCAGGGCGCTCATTTTCTGTGACTTGGCTTCACGTGTCCACAGAGACGGCTCGCACTACTTGTCTTCTAACCCCTGACCCAGCAGGAAGTGACCTCAGCTGAAGGGATATCAGTTTATGACTTTCTTTCTTATCTTGCTTGAGGAAAGGGTTGGGTCCTTTACGTGCAGCTTCTGCTTCTGTCACCCTCTGTTCTCTACCCTAAGGGGATTTCAACCTTCCCTCTCCCTGTCTGTAGCTCCTCTGCTTTGACCAACAATTTCTGGCTGCTGCTGCTGCTGCTGCTGCTGCTGCTGCTGCTGCTGCTTCTTCTTCTTCTTCTTCTTCTTCTTCTTCTTCTTCTTCTTCTTCTTCTTCTTCTTCTTCTTCTTCTTCTTCTTCTTCTTCTTCTTCTTCTCCTTCTTCTTCTTTCTCCTCCTCCTCCTCCTCCTCCTCCTCCTCCTCCTCCTCCTCCTCCTCCTCCTCCTTCTTCTTCTTCTTCCCCTTACTCCACATCCTCTCCAACATAGGCTGTCATTAGTGTTTTTGATCTTGGCCATTCTGACAGGTCGAAGATGGTATCTCAGAGTTGTTTTGATTTGAATTTCACTGATAGTTAAGGATTTTGGTCCCTTCTTTAACTGTGTCTTGGCCATTTAAGATTCTTCTGTTGAGAATTCTTTGTCTAAATCTGTACCCCATTTTTAATGAGGTTATTTAATATTTTGATGTCTAGGCTCTTGAGGTCTTTATGTATTTTAAATGTCAGTCTTCTGTCATATGTGGGGTGTTGAAAATATTTTTCAATTCTGTAGGCTGCTGTTCTGTCTTTTTGACATTGTCCTTTGCCTCACAGAATCTTTTCACTTTCAGGAGGTCCCATTTATTAATTATTGATCTCAGTGTCTTTGCTACTGGTGTTATATTCAAGAAGTAGTTTCCTGTGTCAACGCATTCAAGGCTACTCCCACTTTTTCTACTATCAGCTCCAGTGTGACTGGATTTATGTTGAGGTCTTTGATCCACTTGGACTTCAGTTTTGTGCAGAGCAATAGATATGGATCTATTTGCATTCTGTTACATGCTGCCTTCCAGTTATACCAGTACCATTTGTTGAAGATGCTTTCTTTTTTCCACTGTATATTTTTGGTTTCTCTGTCAAAAATCAGGTGTTCGTAGGTGTGTGGGTTTATATCACGGTCTTTGATTAGATTCCATTGATCCATGTGTCTGTTTTTATGCCAATCCCAAACAGCTTTTATTACTATAGCTGTATAATAGAATTTGACATCAAGGATGATGATACCTCCAGAAGTTCCTTTATTGTACAGGATTGTTTTTGCTATTCTGGGTTTTTTGTTTCTTGCATATGAAGATGAATATTGTTCTTTTGAGGTTTGTGAAAAATTGTTTTGGGATTTTAATGGGGATTGCAATGAATCTGTAGATTGTTTTTGGTATTTTTTACTATCAATCCTACTAATCCATGAGCATGGGAGATGTTTCCATTTTCTGATCTCTTCCCCAGTTTCTTTCTTCAAAGACTTAAAATTCTTGTCATATAGGTCTTCCATTTATTTGGTTAGAATTACTTCAAGGTACTTTATATTATTTGTGGCTATTGTAAAGGGTTTTGTTTCTCTGATTTCTTTCTCAGCTCGTTTATCATTTGTATATAGGAGGGTTACTGATTTTTTTTTGAGTTAATTTTGTATCCAGCCACATTACTGAAGGTGTTTATCAGCTGTAGAAGTTCCCTCATCAAATTTTGGGGGTCACTTAGGCATAGTATAATATCATCTGAAAATAGTGAAAGTTTGACTTCTTCCTTTCCAATTTGTATCTCCTTAATCTCCTTTTGTTGTCTTATTGCTTTTGCTAGAACCTCAAGTACTATATTGAGTAGATATGGAAAGAGTGATCAGCCTCATCTTGTCCCTGATTTTAGTGGAATCACTTTGAATTTCTCTTCATTTAATTTGATGTTGGCTCTTTACTTGCTGCATATTGGATTTATGATGTTTATGTATGTTCTTTGTATCCCTGTTCTCTTCAGAATCTTTATTATGAAGGGTTGATGGATTTTGTCCGAGTTTTTCAGCATCTAATGAGATGATCATGTGGGGGTTTTTCAAGTTTGTTTATATGATGAATTACATTGATAGATTTTCATATGTTAAACCATCCCTGCATCTCTAGGATGAAGCCTACTTAATCATGGTGGATGATTTTTTGATGTGTTTTTGGATTTGGTTTGCCTGTATTAGTGGCAATATTAATGAGTATTTTTGTATCAATGTTTATGAGGGAGATTGGTTTGTAATTCTCTCTTTGTTGCATCTTTGTTTGGTTTGGGTATCAGGGTAACTGCAGCCTCATAAAAAGAATTTGGCAATATTCTTTCTGTTTCTATTGTGTGAAAAGATTTGAGGAACAATTGCATTAGCTCTTTTTTAAAATGCTGATAGAATTCTGCCCTGAAACTATCTGGCCTTAGACTTTTTGTTGTTGGGAGTCTTTAAATAACTGTTTCTATTTCCATAGGCGTTATAATTCTGTTTAAATTGTTTGTCTGTTATTGATTTATTTTTGGTGTATAGTGCCTTTCAAGAAAATTGTCCCCCCCATTTTTTTTAGGTTTTCCAATTTTGTGAATTACAGGCTTCTGAAGTATGACCTAATAATTCTCTGTATTTCCTCTGTTTGCTATTATGACCCCCTTTTTTTCTGATTTTTTTAAATTTGGATATTGTTTCTCTACCTTTTGATTGGTTTGGATAAAGATTTGTTTATCTTTTTTATTTTCTCAAAGAACCAACTATTCGTTTCATTGATTCTTTGTATTGTTCTCTTTGTTCCAATTTTACTGATTTCAGCCCCAAGTTTGATAATTTTCTGCTGTCTACTCCTCCTGGATGAGTTTGACTCTTTTTGTTCTAGAACTTTCAGGTGTGCTGTTAAGTCACTTATGTAAAATTTCTCCGAATTCTTCATGTAGGCACTTAGTACTATGAATTTTCTTCTTAGCAATGCTTTCATTGTGTCCCATAAGTTTGGATATATTGTACATTCATTTTCATTGAATTCTGGGAAGTCTTTAATTTCTTTCTTATTTCTTTCTTGACCCAGTGGTAGTTCATTTGGGAGTTGTTCAACTTCTCTGAGTTTTGTAGGCTTTCTATAGGTTGTGTTGCAGTTGAATTCTAACTTTAACCCATGGTGGCTCAATAAAATATAGAGAGTTATTCCAAATTTTTGCATCTTCTGAGATTTGCTTTATGATTATGTGGCCAATTTTAGAGAAGGTCCCATGAGATGCTGGGAAGAAGGTATATTCTTTTGTGTTTGGGTGAAATATTCTGTAGCTATCTATTAAGTCTACTTGAGTCATGATATCTGTTAGTTCCCTTGTTTCTCTGTTAAGTTTCTGTCTGGCCGACCAGTCCATTGTTGAGAGTGGAATTTTGAAGTCCCCTGCTATTAATGTGTGGGACCTGATGTATAATTTAAGATTTACTCATGTTTCTTTCACAAATGTGGGTGCCATTGTATTTGGTACATAGATGTTCAGATGGCCAAATTTATATTTATGCACTTCACATTATTCTAGTCATGATATAAAAAGAGAAAAGTCATGGCTCAGAATTATTTGTGCTACAAGTAGGAGAAAAAGCATCATAAAGCTTTGGAACAGAAATGGAGTGAAGGTCACAATTGAGGGATTCAGACGGGGACAGCTTTCAGGATCTTTATCTATCCTCCTGAACCATGCTGCCTACCTGCCTGGAGTTAGCTTCAGTCCTCTGAGACCCATCCTCCGTTCCATTTAGCCAAAAGGAGAAAAGAAAGGACAGAGAAGGGTTTTTACTTATCTCTCCCTTCTCACCTTCTGGCCAGTCTGCACACACCAGTATTACAGAACTCTCTTTTCTCTGGTCTTTTGTTCCATGGCCATGAGGAAGAAAGCATGTGCACAACAGGAGCACGTTTTTCTTCAAGCAAATGGCCTTGGTGTGTCCATGTCAATCAATAATGTAGAATATTTATCACAAGCTTACAACCAGTCCAGCCACCAAAGTCAGATAACTGAGACCCTGATGGGGTGAGGCAAGGAATCAAAGGAGAAGCAGATATCAGGGTAGATGATGAACAGACTTAACCTGATATAAGGAGAATGATTGAGAGAGAGGAGGAGACGGAGAAAGGAGGAAGAAGCTATAATAAACTCAAAATTATAATGCAAAAGTGTAACTGGGTATTACTTAAGCCAGAACAGTGACACCTCATATCATACTCTTCTGCAATCTTCTTGTCTTTTTTCAAAAATAAGTAAACGTTATTTATATAAACAAAGTTCCCTCCATTAAAGGCTTAGTACCCAGTAGTTGCTACAACCACCTATCTTCCTTCTGGTCATTTTCTGGCTTCCAGGAACTTAGCAGTTCCCCATGCTACACCTTCCCTGCCATGATATGTCATGCTGTCACAGGCTCAAAAGTCATTGAGGCCAGTGAGCCTTAGCTTGAAACCTCCAAAGTCACGCCAAATAAGCCCTATGCCTTTATAGGTCGATTAGCTAGAGCGTTCCCTTATAAACATGAAGAGCTGACTAACACTGTGAAGTTAAGAGTCTAAGCCTGTTTCAGAATTTACAGGTAGCAAGAAATTGATAAAATCAGGGTTGGAGCCCAGGGATTGATAGAGAGCCATCTATATTCCCAAGTATGGCGGAACACCTACTACTTTCTTGTTCTTTCTGTCTGATGTAGCTAGTTAAAAGGAAAAAAAAACTAAACAAAACCTCTATTTTCACACATTGTAAGGAACTGATAACTCACTCAGTTTGGAGGTCACACAGATGGACAATGTATTACAATGTATTACTACCCTCATATTTGCTTTTCTGTAGAGAACCCTTTAGCCATATAGTATTCAGGGACATGGCCATCTGCTTTGTTGAAAACACTGACTCTTCCTTGACCTTTCAGATAATGGGTGCCTGGAATGGATGCAAAGGCTTGGTCATCACGTTGTGTCATAACCTTTGCTGCTTTAACCTTTGAGTTGGAGACTTCTGCTCAGTTCTGCATGCAGATGTGCTGATCATCGGGGGAGCGCTTCCTTCTAAAATTGTGAATCAAGGTTGATCACCTAGACTTGACTAATCTCTCCCTCCCACTTTAAAGCCAATGACACCAAACGGCTGTCTGACAGGAAATGACAGGCCACAGAAAGAATGTGGGAGGGTTGCAGGAAGATCTTTCCTATTCCCAGAAAACACACACACACACACACACACACACACACACCTCCTTTGTTCACTTGCCTTCTTCTCTCCCAGATCTTTTTAAAAGAAACTGATTTTTAATTCATTAATCAGGTTGTAAGTATTGATAATATTTCCATGCTTTGTTTATTAGTGAATATGCTGCCATGAGCTTCGTGCACCTGTTTTGGTGTGGTTAAATACTTTGAGCTTTCTTGAATACATACCTGAACTGGGATTGTTGGGCACCATGGCAGCTCCCTATTTAAGACTCTGAGGACGTCTTAGATCCTTCTCTAAAGCCAATGTGGAATTTTACATTCTCATGGAGACACCTTTCTAACATATATTATTAGAAATTCCCATCCCATATTTTACTTTTTGAATTAGCAAAGAATGTAGATACCATCAAGGTTTACATAGTACATTGCATAGCATCATGCTGCTTTCAAACAAAGTATGTTTTAGTACTTTCACCTCTTTTCCTACCTCCCCCACTTCTCTTACCCCTTAAGGCAAAACACCCCCAGTCTCTTTTATGCTTTCATGTTATCTATGTCCTTGAGGCCCCTCTTTTTATCCCCCTTCATTTCTTCTCTACCACCCATAGGCTCTACTCACATCTACATCCATTCATCTAGAGGCACATCTATATTTCAAGCTGTTTTGCTTTTCGGACCTTCAGGTTGAACTCCGATGTCTGTACCTGGGTTCTTATTAATCATGCTACACCTCTTGGGTTAATTCATGCAGGTAGTAGAGTGTGTTTATACAAAGAACAAATAAAACTTTTACTTATATTTTTCTTGGCTTGTTGCCAAGTGAAGGAAAAATTTTTCTTTATGCCTTTGCTATTAATATGGTGTTGCTTACAAAATTCTGAGGCTTCTATCAGATTTCCTACCAATAGATGATAAATTTCATCATTGCCTCATGTTAGAGGAACTGGTAGACCCATATGGGATCTAATATGTGTTATCTACAAGGGATGATTTCTATTTAGGATTACTTGTTGTAGTTGAATAAATACCAAATTTAATTCTGAATCATCTGAAATAAGTTTAGCAGTTTCACTATGTAAAACAACTCTTTCTGCATATTGAGAGTCAGTAACTACATTAAGAGGTTCTAGAAAATCTAGTAATACCATGAGAATAGCATATTATTTTGACTTTTAAATGGAATCCTAGGACTTTGAGCCACTTATTTTTCCTGACTTATGACCTGCCTTTCATTATTTGTTTTCATTCATATAGAATGTAGGAGCTTGAGAAATCAGTGTTCCTCATACCAAGTAAGGGAGAATCCAATTAGTTATTTTTATAAACCAAAGTTTCTTGTTTTGAGGATATTTTTGTTAATCTCTCCCAAAAATTACTGTAAGCTTTTTGCCAATGTTCATTTTTTTCCAAAATGAGAACAAATTTATCATTAGTAAAAGGTACCACAATTTCTATTGGGTCAGTTCCCATTAATTGGTAAAATCTCAAATATTTAGAATTGATTCAGAAACTGTTTTTATATAGATTCTTAATTTTTTACTCTATTTTTGTGACAAAAATATTCTAAAATATTATCCTCTCTCTGCATAAGAGTCCCTGTGGAAGAATGCACAGAAGGTAAAATAACCAGAATACAACCAAGTTCTGGATTCAAGAGATCCACATATGCACTTCGTTATTTATTTTCTACCAGAATCAATTCTCTCTCTACAGGGCAAGGCCAGTTCAGGCACCCTCTCTTCTATTTCTTACAGTCTTAACTGGGGTCATCCTTGTGGGTTCCTGGTTATTTCCCTAGTACCAGGTGTCTTGCTAGCCCCATAATGGCTCCCTCAATCAAGATATCTCTTTCCTTGCTCTCATCTCTGTCCTTCCTCCATCTTGACTATCCCATTCCCTCAAGTTCTCCTCAACCCTCCCCTTCTCCCCTTCCTTCTACCCCGTACACCCATGTGCTCTCTTAAAACATAGAATATAAAATATCCCCAATCTGCCACTGATAGATAATGAAAGACACAAATTATCTATCTGTGACAGATTGGGGATATTTTATACTCTATGTTTTAAGAGAGCATTTGTATTCTGTATTTTAGAAAGGAACAAAGACAAAATATATCCTATATTAAAAGAACACTGAAACCTGACATGGCAGAAATGAAGCTACCTGTATACATTGTAAGTAGTCAAGTATGTCCATGTTGCTAACAGTTTGTTGTTTTCAGATAACTTGGATGTAATTCAGAAGGCGACCCAGGAGGACAAGTGAGACTCCATAGTCTTAGTGCATGTGAACACTCTCACTATCCAAAAAGAGATGATAATAAATGCATAGGAATAGGTTTTTCTTGCAGAGGGTCAGGGTTCAATTGCCAGCACCCACATGGCTGTCTGCTCACAACTGTCTGTAATGTCATGCCGAGTGAATCTGATGCCTTCCTCTGGCTTCCTTGAGTACTGCGTGCACATGATACACAGACATACATTCAAGCAAAACACGTATATACATAAAACAAATGGAAAAATTCCTAGTAGGATGTGTCTCTGCTCATTGCTTCTACTGTGATAGATATCATAATCTAACTTGTCCCAGTTACAAATCTGTGTTTTGGCTGTAACATGGTCACAACAGATTGCCTAGCCAATAACCAGTCACATTAGGATGGCAGGCAGGGGTATAAAACTTTAATATCAGCTCCAGGATATATTTATAATTAGAGGGTGTCATGGACCATCCAGTAATACACATGAGGAAAATGACTTTCCATGACGAAGAACTCCCACTGGAGACCCCCAGGCATCCCAACTGGTCCTGAATCCAAAGATGACCAGGGCATGTAGAAATATAAGAAGGAACTCAGCTCTAGAGAAGAGACCCTGAGAACTGTTTGTATTCCTGTTCTACATGGTTCCTTGTGAGTGAAAGGAATTACTTGGAGGCTGTGATGGTGAAGAGACTCCCTCATCCCTGGGGAATGCCATCATTTGAGAGGATACTGGAAACCTGGAAAGGTATATGTGGGCTAGGAGTACAGTATGTGATTTAAGGTCAGCTGAGTGAAGAAATAGTTTCAAGGTTGTCCAGGGAGGCTGGTGAAGAAGAAAAGTGAAATATTTGGGGAGAGAGCTGTTTGTTTCAGTGCTAGTGTTCAGACTCAAGCCTTGCACAAGCCAGGCTAGTGTTCAGACTCAATCCTTGCACAAGCCAGGCTAGTGTTCAGACTCACTGTCTCGCACAAGCTAGGCTAGTGTTCAGACTCAGTGCCTTGCACAAGCCAGGCTAGTGTTTAGACTCAGTGCTTTGCACAAGCTAAGCCAGTGTTCAGACTCAAGCCTTGCACAAGCCAGGCTAGTGTTCAGATTCAGTGCTTTGCACAAGCCAGGCTGGCAATCTATCAGTTAGTTAAATCTCCAACATGAAAGATGGTTTGGGTTTTGATTTTTTAAACAGAAAAGGCCATAATATGAGAGGAAAGCCCATAGTCCTCTGGAAGAGGAACCAATAAGAGTAAATCATGTGGGACTTACTCATCTGTGACAGAAGAAACAAAGCTGAGTACTTATGTCACCATGCCCTCCTGGCTAGTCTTGTGCCGAACGATGAATCTTCACTTTCTCCGTGCCCACCTTGGATCTCCATCTCTTCCATCTCCCAGTACTTACCATTAGCACCATGCAACCTGAAATATCTCTCTTTCCACCCTCTCTCCTTTCTTTCTCCCTCTTAAGTATGAATCAGGTACTATCTACTTCCTTTGAAAGTCTTCCAGTATAAGAATCACACCAAAGACTTCCTAAAGACATTGATGGCACAGACCTACTTCTTGTGCAGTATTGCCTAAATCTAGTCCAGATGGGGTTTTGTTGTTTCTTCAGTTAAAGCAATGTGCCTCATCATGATGGCAAGTCTGTCAGCACACAGCTCTGTAATATAGGAAGTCATGCTACCGGCATCTGTGTAGATGAACAAAGAGTCAAGATGCAGTTTGAATCCACGTATCACCAACTCCAACATCTATGCTACCCTGCTTGGAGAAAGGGGAGACCTCCCAGGACCTGTAGTTGGATGCAGGCACTCAGGTAGGAGCATCAGAAGCAATTCCTGGGAGTCATCCTTGATGTGTCAGGGGTGCGCAAAGGCCCTCACCCCAGGAAATCTTAAAGGAACATCACTTCTATCATTCTGGAGGAACACTGGTGAGTAAAGCAGCTATAGGGTAAGCTTCTACTTGATTAATTAAAGTAAAATAAGTGCTCCTGTTGTGGGTCTATCAACCACAGGGCACTTTAGGGTGAGAGAGCTATTTTGGCATCTGTTAACCAAATGATTTAAGCTTTTATTCTGTCTAACAGAAATATGGCATTGGTTTAACCATTGTTAAACTTTATCAATTTAACAATTGATAAAACAATTGAACAACATTGTTGTATCAATTTTATATTCCTGGGATAAACTCACACTTTCATGTGATCCTTGGATTGTCAAGTCTGGACTTACTGTACATAAGTGCATTAGTTAGCGTCCCTGTCATTGTGACGAACCTGAGGCAGTCACCTCATGAGGAGAAGAGTTTGTTCCGGTTCCTGGTTTAGAGGTTTCAGTCTATGATCAGTTGGGACAGAGAATCATGGTGCAACAACAAAAGGTAGAGGAAGCTGCTCATCTCATCTCAAGTGGATGGGGGGAGGGGCTTGAAAAAAAGGCAAGGTGAGCCATCACTTCAAGTGCACACTCAAGTTATCTAAGCTTCTTCTACTAAACCCCAACTCCTAAATGTTTCAATACCACAAGGGCCTCATTTGAGACTGAATCTTTAACACATGGGCCTTTGAGGAGCAATCCATGTCCAAACAACAGCAGTAAGAAGTTAAAGTATGTCTCTGCACAGTCTGGGTGATTTGTGCCTAGCTATCACACTCAGAGTCCTCGTGAGAATTTAAATGCAGCTTCCATCAGACTGTAGGGCTTTTCCTGTGTCCCAGATGCAGATGTCCTCAGAGTTGGAGCCAAGAAGACATTTGCAATATAGTTGTGCTGTTATATAATTTCTGGGACTGAAGGGGTGTTTGTAGGTTCAAATGAAAGGCAATGAAACAGGTCATCATTCATTTGAGAAGTTTATAGGGGAGTAATTAACATCACAACAGAGGCATACGCACATATACACACACAGACCATATGCACATACACAACACACTCGTACACATACATAAACAAAGACATACATACATACAGAGAGAGAGAGAAAAAGAGAGAGAGAGACAGAGAGAGAGAGAGAGAGAGAGAGAGAGAGGTGGCATGATTAATTAAAAACTCAGACACAGAAATGGGGTTCAACCTGGGAAGGTCAGAAAAGCAAAACAGTCAGCTACCGGCTCTTACCTCAGTCCGAAATGGTGATCCTGCCTTCAAGAATCTCAGAATAAGACTGTGTCTGAGAGCTGTCTCCTCCTATTTTGTATTCCTCTCTAGTGCTGGGATTAAAAGTGTGTACCACTACAGCCCGGTTTCTATGGCAAACTAGTGTGGTTACTAGGATTAAAGGTGTGTGTCACCACTGCCTGGTCTATAAGGATGACCTGTGTGGCAGTTTTACTCTCTGAACTTCTGGCAAACTTTATTTGTTAAAATACAAATGAAAGAGAGAGAGAGAGAGAGAGAGAGAGAGAGAGAGAGAGAGAGAGAGAGAGAATGAGAATGTGTGATGGTGTTCTAAAGATTTGTTAGTAACAAATTTGAATCTCACATACTGTTGTTACAATGCCATCCTCTAGGGGGCCCCACTAAAGCGGTACAGAAGCCCCAACTATGTTCTGCAGCTTTCAGAACCATGAACTAAACACTTCTTCTGTATAAAGCATCCAGAATCAGATATTTTCTTTTCTTTTTGTTTCATCTTAATTTGTTTTTGCTTGTTTGTTTGTTTGTTTTTAATGGTTTGTTTTTAATGTTTTAATGGTTTGTTTGTTTTTATGTAGCCCAGGCTTGCTTTGAATTTGCTATATACCTAAGACTGCCTTTCCTTGACTTCTGATTTCAACTTCATCAGCTAAGTGCTGGATTTACAGGTATGTGCCACCAAGCACAGACTTGTCACAATATTTATTAATCCACAGACAAATCATGGAACATGGGAGAGTGACTGGGCAAAGGTGGTGGGCTGACTCAGCAGCACCCTCTCTCAAGGAGAGGAGAACCGGCCACAGAACACAATCCCCTTGGTCTTGCAGTGCTGGATGAAGAAAAGGAAGGGGTGGTCCGCACAGAAGTAGGGGGGCATACACTTAAAAACTACACTGGAGGTGGCAGCCGCAGCCTCTGTGCCCTCCTCATTGACCTCCACAAAGGACTTATGCACAACCTTGGACAGAGACAAGCCTTGCTTGGAAGATATTCCAGAAAAGTCTGCCCTGCCCTCAAAGGCATCAGTCATGCCCAGCTTGCACAGGAAGTCCTTCATGTCATAATTCTCCTCCAGTTTAAACCGTGGGAGGAAAACCTCCACCTCTTCTTCATCCATCTTGTCCAGCCTCGTCCACTCTATGAATTTCTCGTAAGTTATTTCCTTTTCCACCTAGAAGAGAGTTGGACACTTTAGGACAATGTTGTCACACGGGGCACTTGAGAGGATGGGGAGGCTCTACACTGCCCATGGACTTGTGGCTTTAAATTAATACAGTAGCTGGGTGAGGTAGGGTTCAGCTCAGTGGTGAGTGTTTGTCAAGCAGACCCCAGGTTCTACCCCAGCCTCACAAACAAAGGGAAGATAAAAACAGGAAAATGGGAGCCTAGGAGAGCCACCCTGCAGAAACACAAATGCCACTCTTTCTCCCTCACAGCTCCATCAAGGTCTCATGATTTTTACCGTTTTTAGTTCAACGTGCTCGTCTGGAAGCATGATGATCATGTTCAGCTCATTGCCAGCATAGGGAAGCAACAGAATCGCAGTGGATATCTCTTCCACGTAGGTCATCTTAAAGGAAGACTTCTTAAACATCATTTGCACAGGTTTCTCCTCATTCTGTGAAGAATGGATAAATATGAAGTTGAAAGGAGACACGATGGACACTTTGGGCAACAGAGGCGGCCACTCTATGCCTCCGGGAGCACTTCGATAAAGCTTCCAGAATATCCCATCAGTCCCTCAACCTCTGGAGTAATTTAGAACTTACATGTGCCTCAAAGAACCCATTTAAGGCTTGGTCCTCAGAGTAGAGTTTTGGGAGGGAGTAGAATCTTTAAGATATGGGGCCTAGTAGGGGGCATTTAGGTCGTTTCCGATGCGCCCTTGAAAGGGATTGGAGAATCCTGACCTCTTTTTCCTTTCTTTCACTTTCTGTCCTTGAGGCGAACCTTTTTGCTTCCTATCAGATCCCACCATCACCAGTCAGAACTCCTATTACAGGCTTAAATCATGGATTTATCTCATCAGGAAATGGAATCCCTAAAAATGAGTCAAATGAACCTTTTCTCTTCTTAAATTGATTATGTCCATATCTGTTAATACAGTGTCAGGAAACTGACCAGCCCAGTCTCCAAATAAGTGTGATGTCCTATGCCAACAATTCTTTTCTACGGGGGATCTCATTTATTCCCACTGTGTGTGTGTTTATCTCTTGAAAATATTCCGTCTACTGGGCACATATATCTCTGGGTGATCAGGAAAATAACTTTTCATTTGGCCGTATAATTTTGATATATAGGAAATATACTGGGACATGCTTCATAACTGGATCTATTTGTCCCATGAGGACTATAGACACGTAAGAGCCTGCTTTGTTCCTTTTTACTCAGAGTAATGCCAAAAATTAACAATGTCTTCTCAGTTTAACACAAACGTCACACAATTAGCTAACTTCTACCTCCGAGTAAGTTTAAACTCGACTAAAAGGTTTTTGTAAATAGATCTGTAAGTCCCAGTCTCTGGCCTCCATCTTTGGAGGCCCCGTCCCTGTACCCACCAAACCTTGACCGCTCCCCAAAGGAGGGTCAAGGCAGCCGGCCAAAAACTTGACCACTTCCCCAGTCTATTTAAACTGCTCCCCTGGAAAGTCCCCTTGTGGCCTTTACTCCCCCTCCGCCCTCCATGGTTGCATTTGTGGCTTCCTGGTTTCCCTTGGGGCCACCCAAGAGCGCAGGAATCCCATTAAACCTGGATATTCTTTAATTTGGCTTGTTGAGACTTGGCTTGCTTGGGATTTTTGTGTCGGCAGAGAGGTCATGTTAGGAAAATCCCTAACAAGATCAAATGTTTGAAACCTTACAACTATGTACAAGGTCAGAAACTCAGACGGCCAACCAAGGTTACTAAGGAAAGCCTGCCGCATTCTTTACTTGCTAGTCTGTTAACAAAAGGTTTACTGTAACATGAGGGGGCCGGCTTGTTGAGGTTTCTGTCCCGCCCAGTACCCCACAGCAGACAGGCCCCAAAGAAAATCACACACAAGACTCCATAAGGTTATAAACTGATTGGCCCATTAGGTCAGGCTACTTATTAGTTCTTATAACTTATCTTAACCCATTATTCTGATCTATGTTAGCCATAATGGCTCCGTACCTTTCTCATTGTGACAGCTTACATGTTGCCTCTTCGGTGGTCTGTACAGGAGTGGCTGAGGGAGCTCTGCTTCCAGAATACTCCCAGTCTCTTTGCTCCACCCCTACTTCCTGTCTGGCTTTCCCGCCTATACTGCCTGCCTGGCCAATCAGCATTTTATTAAAATACATGATTGACAGAATACAGACAATTCTCCCGTATCATTTCCCTCTTTTTTTTTTTTAAACAAAGGAAAATACCCATAGTCCATTTGTTGGGAATGTGGGCGTAGTATTTCAGGCTACTTCCTGCTGATTGGGGGCGCTGATAATCTTATGGGGACCTAAAGAAAACTTAGAGTTATAATCAAGTCCTGACTGAAGTATCCTGGGAGTCTTGATCATCTCAGGCTGCAGTCTTGAATCAGTTCTGGATGTAGACCTCTGTCATCTGGGCCATCTGTTCCTGTCGATTTCTCAGGTGGCCTCCCTTGGTCAAAGATGATTTTTCTTAACTCTGAATAAATCCATAGCCTCTCATTTTCTGTGGAAACAAAAGCAGAATCTCTTCTCCAAAGTAACATACCTTTTGACTTCAGTTTTGAAGCCAAGGTATTTTCAAAATACCTATCTTGGGTTAGTTCAGCAGCATTTATAAACAAAAGTCTTTCAGCAGCTGTTGCTCCTTCCTCAACATTCAAACAATTCAAAGAGAGCATAATTGCATACAGTATCAAGATTCTCTGTGTATTCTCCATCTTTATTTTAAACTCTATTTCTTTTATTTTTACTTTTACTTTTTGAGACAGGTTCTCTGTATATCTTTGTCCTGGAATAACACTGTAGACCAGGCTGTCCTTGAACTCACAGAGATCCACTGTCTCTGCCTCCCCAGTGCTAGGATTAAAGGTGTATGCTATCACACCTTGAACTCAGAGATGCTTCTGTCTCTGCCTCCCAGGCATTGGGATTAAAGGTGTGTACTACCACACCTTGAGGTCACAGAGGTCAATCCCTACCTCAGTCTCTTGAAGTCACAGAGGTCAATATGCCTCTACCTCCCAGGCATTGGGATTAAAGGTGTGTACCACCACACCCAACTACTCTCTTTCTTTCCTTTTAACTTTAAGAACTTTAACTTTTAGCCTGCATATACACACTGTAAACCATTTAGAGGTTTTCTTCCTCTTTGAATCTCTCTTTACTGTTTATCTCTCTTTTTCTGACCACATGAGCCTTTAATTTACAAAGCAATATGGGAAGCCGTGGCTTTGACAGCTAGATCCAGCTCATTCCTTAGCTTTCCAGACTCATAGCTGAGATACCAGCCACAGCTGTGTTCACTGCCACAACTTGTCGTGTTTCAAGGTCCTTGCTAGCAAACAAGCTGCATCATTCTGCTCACAGACCACACTCAGTCGGACTGCCTGCCTGCAAGAGTCAGAGTTTGTCCTGACAGGACAGCCCAGAAAGCCGGCACTTCAAAACAGCACAGCTTTTTTCCTGCTACGACCGAAAAGCATGCGCTCAGCTCTCCACCAACAGCATCCAAGTGTTTCGTGGCAGGACCTCCCAATGAGCTGCAAGGTTTTGCAGCCAAGGCTGAGTCAAGAAGCCTCTCCTAGATGAGAGCACTTGCCCGCCTCTAGCAAGCAGAGCAGAACCGAAAAACTGCTGCCACCAAGAAAACATACCCCACTCTACTCTTTCCCAAACTCTCCCAGGCCTTCCGTGGACTCACCTATCCACGTTGGGCGCCATATGTAACATGAGGGGGCCGGCTTGTTGAGGTTTCTGTCCCGCCCAGTACCCCACAGCAGACAGGCCCCAAAGAAAATCACACACAAGACTCCATAAGGTTATAAACTGATTGGCCCATTAGGTCAGGCTACTTATTAGTTCTTATAACTTATCTTAACCCATTATTCTGATCTATGTTAGCCATAATGGCTCCGTACCTTTCTCATTGTGACAGCTTACATGTTGCCTCTTCGGTGGTCTGTACAGGAGTGGCGGAGGGAGCTCTGCTTCCAGAATACTCCCAGTCTCTTTGCTCCACCCCTACTTCCTGTCTGGCTTTCCCGCCTATACTGCCTGCCTGGCCAATCAGCATTTTATTAAAATACATGATTGACAGAATACAGACAATTCTCCCGTATCAGTTTACGTCAAAGCTTATCTCACTGTCCCTCCTGTCTTCTGGTCACTGTCTCATTTCTGTAACCTTGGACCCTTGTGTTGTCATGGCAATGGCTCACCTCCCTATCACTTGTCCCATAAATGTGCTCTTGACCAAAGAGAAACAACTCTTGTAATTTCTTTATTGCTTCAAGGCTCCTGAAGGAGAAGAGTTTTTAAGAGTAGAATAAAAAGAAGCTAAGAGAAGAAGCTAGGAAAAGTTAGAAGTGGGATAGAATTAGGATAGAAGCAGAACAATAAAGAAACTGATACACAAAAGTATGCAGTGGAGAATTCATCTGCCCTCAGATTTTTCTAAGTCCTTCCACTTGCCATAACATTCTCTCTGAACCCTGAGGGGGCACTGAGACTGGAACTCAAAAGCCCTTGTGAAAATAGCAATAAAAAAATTTATGGATGCCACTCACCACAACATGGGTTGTAGTCAAGAGTCATCGCCTTAGGGAGCTTGAGAACCAGTGCTCTAGTGTGAGCATAAGTTGATAACCTGAGACCAACCTAGAATCACAACACAAGCTTGCTCTGCTTCCACTCCCCCTCGCCTCGGAACACAGAACCTCAGATCCTTGTGTCCTGGTATCTGCTCCCATCCATCTTTCCAGTGAAGGCTTCCTTCGTATCTTTCATCCGTAACCACACCCTATACTAGCTAGTTTGATGTCAACTTGACACAAGCTAGAGTCATCAGAGAGGAAGGAGCCTCAGTGGAGAAAAATGCCTCCCTCAGATCAGGCTGTAAGACATTTTTTAACTAGTGATCAATGTGGGAGGGCTCAGCCCATTGTGGGTGGTTTCATCCAATGGCTGGTGGTCCTGGGATCTATAAGAAAGCAGGCCAAGCAAGCCAGGGGAAGCAGGTCGATAACCAGCCCAAGCACAGCATCGTACTACCTCCACTGTATGTCTCAGGAGCACTTCCGTCAACCACAGTGTTCTTCCCTATGTTTATCTCTTATTGTTCTGCCTCAGGAAAAAGAACTGCATGTATGTGGGCACACTCAGCCAGTTAACGCCTGGGACACAGCAGGTTCTCAAGTCACACCTGCTGACTACATTAGTGACAGCTAGTCAGCAGCAATGCTGAGGGCCAGGCAAAATTATCACCTTACTAGAAACAAAACAAAACAAAACAAAACTGCAGTTGAACCCGAAGTGACCATGTCTTCTATCCGTCTTCCTCGGTTCTTGACCATTCTTGTGATTTAATGCTAGAAACAACTACAAACTTTACTGGATATCTTGTGACCAACACAGCAAGAAGCTCTTCCGCAGTCGCAGTTCTCTGGCACAGCAGACTCTTCTGAACCAAATGGAGCAAATGTTCGGTCTTCGCCATGTCATGTCTGCCTGAACTAGCCCGGAGCCAAGCAGCTTCATGGCCTTGTCTCTTCAGTCATGTCCCTGGCCTGCAGCTAGAACACTTTACCAGGATGTTTGGATTCTTGATCCTGTGGCCCACGTAGTTTCTGTCACAACCGTGCTTGTCTGCTGCTGGAGCATCCATCAGTAACAAGCAGGAGTGTGTCCTAAAGAAACTCTGGGAAAACGGGCCTGGACTGGCTTTTGGCCATAACCCACAAGGAGTTGATCTCTGCCTTGGGCAATTTCTCCCCATATGTCTCCAGTCCCTAAAGCATCCAATCATGTAATATAAAAGTAATTTAATGATTCACTGATTTGTGTCTGTAATCCCTATTCATTTAGTAATGTAGAATATAAACAAAAATCTGTTTCAATACAAAATATTGTGGTTTTGGTCCTGCAGCTACTGTAAGTACATTATACTGGTAATTATCATGTGCTGGCTGTTTGAACTTACTCAGCAGCTCTCTCTGGAAGAGATGTTGCCTCTCCCCTCCACCCATGTTTCCAAACCAAACATGTTTATGTCAAGTATTCTCCTAGGCTCCTGGTCTATGATCAGCTGTCCCCCTCCTCCCAGATCTGACAGGAAATGCAAAACAGTCCCAGAGTATAAATACTGTGTCCCTGAGAACAGTTAGAAGGTAAGCTGCTTCCAACAGATGTTTCTAGTGTTTATGCCATGATATAAAAGTACCCACAGTGGGAAAGAAAAGTTCTACCATGGAAACCTCAGCCACGGAGAGAAAGTTCAATTGGGTTTCAGATGACTGCTTCAGCCTCCCAGGAGGTTTCTACTGGGTGTTTTAAGCCCCTATTTGGTGGTGTTATCTCCATCTGTTGTTATTTAGTCTTGTACTGTAAAGCCTCACAGAAGCCACTTTCTGTTCTGTCTGGGACTCTCAATGAGGAACTCTAGCTGGCTATCTTATGGGACACCCTGCTCCACCTGGAGTTCCCTTCCTTGGGAACGCCAGCTGATTGCTTTATTTAGTGGGGGCTTTCCCAATCAATTTCTACATGATGTTTTGAGTTCCTGATTTGATGGTGGCCATCCATTCCATTCACCCGTCTACATCTATGGCATGTTTTTTGTTCTTTTACTATAACTGGCTGTTGAGCTCACTCATTCAAAATAAGAAAGAAATATGGCTACTATAGCTCATTCACTAGACCGGCAACATGCACATATGGGTTGCAGTCAATCTTCACTGTAGCCACAGCCGCATCTTTCTCTACTGCAGAGGTAAGAAATGAAAATAGAATAAAATGTATTAGAAAGAGTTCCCTCTGGATGAAAGAGCAGGAGCTCAATGGAGAGACTTCTTGCTCTTCTTCCTCCCTCCCTCTGTCCTTTTCTGTGTTCATACAACATTAAGGTCCAAGCCATGGTGTAAGCATAATAAGGAAGATCCTCCTGGAATGGAGAGATGGCTCACCAGTAAAGAGCATTTGCTGCTCCTGCAGAGGACTTAGTTGCAGTTCCTAAATCCCACTAGCTCACAACCATTCATTTTAGAGCCCTTAAATGATGTACTCTCTGAACATCATGGGCTAGAGGCAAATGCACATATATGTATGCATGCAAAACACTAATAATACACAGGAAATAAAAATTATGTGTGCACGTGTGTGTGTGTGTGTGTGTGTGTGTGTGTGTGTTAAGGCCATATGTTGAGAAAGCAGAACAACAAAGGAGATCCTTCAGCAAGTGATATCCTCCAAGATGGAGGTTGTTAAACTTAGAGTCTATCTTGCATACACATGCCTTTGTTTTCTTATTGTAAGCAAAATTCTGTACCTGCCCCATCAAATCCGAACTGAATATTACTCACTGTTTCAGTGTTTACTGAGTAACATTCATATGCTAGCCACTATAAAACAATTGGCTCCCTTCAAAAGTCGTGACAAAAGTGGTTGACTGCTGTGTTGTCTTGTAGAGACAGCAGGGAGTGTGATAACAGCTTGGAGAATGCGGATATGGAGGACAGTGCTAGAAATAAAAAGAATCGAGAAAGATGGGCAAGATCCAGGGGCCCAAAGAGCCTTATACACCGTATGTAGAAAGTTGAGGAGTGCCAAAGACCCAAATAAAGTAAACAGAGATCAATGCCATAGATTTGTCCTGTGTGTAGACACCAGGAAGAACATAACAGGTCACAGTAGCAGGGTACTGACAAGAAACTGGGAAGCAAGCAGGTATCCCTGTGGTATCCTACAAGATGAAAAGGATGAGAGAAGAGCCCCAAAGGTTAGCAAAGACTCCTTGCCAAGCTACCCAAAGCCATCTGAAGCACAGGCTGCATGAGACAGCCTTCTCGTACGGTTTAGAGGCCTGTAAAGGACCAATCCACACTCACCATGGTGACTTTGAAAGGCATCTCCCGGGTGTCCTCCTTGTCAAACTGCTTCTCCCAGGTTCCTTTGAAGTAGATGGCATTTACAAGGACCAGCAGAGTGTCTGAATCCACTGTGCCTGGAGACAGCAGCTCTGTAATTTTATCTGAAGGGAAGAATTAAAAAGCCATTGAACTAAGAGAGTTGGCGGATGCATGCAAAGGGGCCACCTGTTTGAATGGTCAAGCACACATTTAAGGGATTTCACTGTCCCTTAAATATAAATCAAGTATTTGTCCTTAAAGAAACACAACCATCACCACAAAAAAGGGGACACTTTTCAAAGGTTATAAGAAGAAGAAAAAAAATTAGACAAAAGAAGACATTCAGGAAATAAAAACATCAGTGTTCCAATGAATACAGAAAATGTATGAGTCAACGCTAGTGCATCCAGTGTAAAAAACCTTTAACACGTGAGCTAGAAAAAGACCACACATGTCTTAAAGAAGAATCTTAAAGGACTTTTATTTAAAAAAAAAATGGAGGGGGTGCTAGCTCAGGGGTGAAGAGCGCTTACTTCTCTAGCAAAGGACACTGCTTCTATGTCAAGAGGCTCCCAAATACCTGTGACTCAACCACAGGGGATCTGATGCCCTCTTCTGACCCCACAGGTGAACACATTTACACACAGACACAAAGTCATAGGCATACACATAATTAAAAAAGTAAATCATTTAAAAATGGTTTGGATATAAAATCAAATCACTCAGTCATTAGAGTGCGTGCATTGCAAGCATGAAGACCTGAGTTCAATTTCCAGAACCCATGTAAACTAACAAATCCAAACAAGTAGATGTGATCTTGTATGTCTGTAATCTCAACACTTTGAATGTAGACTCAGATGGATCTGTTGAACTTATTGAACATTCAGCATAGCCTACTTGGTGAGTTCCAGTCTAATGAGAAACTTTGTCTTAAGAAAAACAAAAAGGAAATGATGATGAGATGGACAGAGTGTCTGAGAAACAACATATATGCACATGCACCCACATGTGAACACACAGGTAGAACTGTACATACACACATACACACACACACACACACACACACACACACACACACACACATATATATATATATATATATATTTGGATCAATATATATTAACCCTCTATCTGAGAAAGATTATATGTGTTGCAAGTAACACAAAGCCCCATACATATACATAATTTCCTCTGTCGGATTTTTAAAATTCAATTTAAAAGTAGATGAGCAGCTATGCAGTGTTTCTTACCAGTATAAACAACAGCTTACAATTGCAGTGTTGCAGAATAATCTTTTTGTACACTGTGAAAACTTGTCACTTGGATTGGTTTGATAAAAAGCTGAATGATCAATAGCTAGGCAGGATTTGGGGGCCAGAGAGGATACTGGGAAGCAAAAGGGCAGAAACACGGAGAGTCCCCAGCCTGAGATGGAGGAAGTAGGAAAGCAGCATGGGCAGTACAGAGCAAACATAATCACAAGGCAGAAAGTAAATTAATAGAAATGGGTTGATTTAAGTTATAAGAGCTAGTTAGAACCAAGCCTAAGCTGTTGGCTGAGCTTTCATAGTTAATAATAATTCTCTCTGTGATTATCTGGGAGGTGGGACAAAAGAGCCACCTATACTGCAGGTGAAGGAGGGCAGGGACAACCCACCTGTAGGAATGCACTAGAACTGTAGAATTTGAGCCACACTAGAGCAGGAAGCTCCAGACTCAGAGACTGTTCTTCAGTCTATTCTTAAAGAGACTAAAAGAAAGAAAAGAATGAAAGGAGGCAGAGAGAGAGATAAATGGGAAGGAAGGGAAGAAAATGGGGTCTGGAAAAGCAATCTAAGATACTGGGAGACATCATAGATAGACTGGTTAGAGCAGGATAAATCCAGACAGCATGTCAGATACTGTTAATTTATCAAAGACAGGACTGCTGCATCAATTTAGAGCAAAGATTCTTCTCCACCCTCTCACTTTGAGACCAATCCTCAATAAGTGGCCCTGTTTAGCAAGAACCCATTATATATAGATCAAGTCTATAGACCAAGTTGACTTCTAACTCACAGAGATCCCTCTGTCTCTGTCTCTGCCCACCAAATACTGGGAATAAAAACCTACACCACTACATCTGGTTGTAAAACAAAGTTTCTTAAAGTGGGGGTCATGATCCCACCATTCAACTGAATGAGGCAGTGACCAAAAAATAGCAACAGTAAAAGGTATTTGAATGCACAAGGACCAAAAATTACTTTGAAATCAAACATGTAATCAGTCTGGGGTGTTCTGGCATTAATGGACTACATTGCATCACATTGATTCGCTGTAGCCATGGTTTTGAACACACATATGTGCACTGTACTATGCACCTTGTCATTCCTATGATACTAACCTGCACTACCTAAAGCACTGTGGTTCAGATTCAAGACTCTTGAATGCTGAAAACTGTAATGTTTTCCCACACATGTTTTCTGCTCTTATACAAACAGAATGGCTTAATCATAAAATATACAGGCTTCTAATATTTTTCTATCATCATTCTTCAGTGAGTAAATACCAAATTTTATATATATATATATATATATATATATATATATATATATGGATTTTTTTGGGTTGGACAAGCAATACAATCTCATTAGTATACAAATGTGTTTTAATCTTATAATAAATGATCACATGTGTATACAAAATAATTGTTCTAAGATCTAAATGTTTGCTTTGTTTGACACTTGATGTTTAGTCTCGTAAGACTATCTTAACTGAAAAGAGTCACAAATAGGAAAAGTTTAAGAGGCTCCACTTTAGGGCTGGGCACTATAGTTCAGTAGTGCAGGCCTTGCCATCTTGTGCAAAGCCCTGGAGTTGATCCCTAGCATGGCAAAACCATAAAATAAAAAGGAAATATCACTGTGGTGGTTTAAAAGAAAATGGCCCCCAAAGGGAGTGACACTATTTGATGTGGCCATGTTGGAGTGGGTGTGGCCCTGTTGGAGGAAGTGTGTCATTGTGGAGGTGGGTTTTGAGGTCTCCTATGCTCAAGCTATGCCCAGTGACACAGTTTTCCTGCTGTCTTTCAATCAAGATGTAAGGACTCTCAGCTCTAGCACCATGCTTGCCCACATGCTGTCTTGCTTCCCACTATGACGATAGTGCACTAAATCTCTGAACTGTAAGCAAGTCGCCCCAATTAAATGTTTTTCTTTATAAGAGTTGCCATGGTCATGGTCTCTTCACAGCAATAGAAACCCTAACTAAGATAATCACCTTAAAAATCAAAGAGTTGATGTTCTTCTGAATGAGAGGATAATAAGACTATTCAAGGTGGCTGACCTTGACTAGGAGGTAACTCAGTAATAGAGAGCCTTCTAGAGAGCATGCTCAAGGCCTTGGGTTCGATTCTCAGCACCAAAACCAACCAACCAAACAGAACACAACAACACTGAGTTTACCTTCTGTCTTTTTGGCGACCCAGGTGTTGATGTGCTGTCGGGACTGCTCTGTATCACCCTTAAAGTCCAGCTCTTCCATCTCTGCTTCGTAGAACTTGCGGCAGGAATCTTTAAAAGACTGAGACAGAGCAACATGATTACACAGCTACCAAAGTGATCAGCACCAACAGTCTCCTTCCCTGTGCACAGAAGCAGGAAAGCACGAATCCAATGATGTTCAGAGGCACTTGCTATTAAAAAGGAGGGGAAATCAAAAATACACTCTGTGTTCAACTCTCGAATTTTAGTTTTGATTGAGGTGGCAGGGTGGTCTTAACATGTCACAAGCTGAAAATCCTGCAGGCAGTAGCTAAGACTGACAGGTCACTGGGAACATCCTCAGATGCAGTAACTGCAGGGCCTGCAGAGTGACAGCCCCACAAGAGCTACAACAGCACTTCACGGTGTCACAGGGAGCACAGCACACGGGAAGTCACTCTGCACCCGTCTTTCACACAGCCTCCCGTGAGAACAGAAGCATAAACTGGCACTCTTCAAGCCTGATGTCACTTAGGGCCACAGACTGCTGCAATACAACAGGTGAAGTGAGGAGACAAATTTATCTTACTGTAAATTTTATTTTAATTGATGATTTGGATTGTGGATAGCTACATGGGTCTAGTGCTTACCACACTGGGTGGCTCAGCCTCCCAGTGAGAAACTTCCAAAAAAGGAATCAGGGCTAGGGGCCGAGTCTGGTGAAGAGTTTGGTGGTGGAAGACTGGCCGAGCATGCACAAGGTCCTGGGTTTGATCTCCAGCAGCACAAAAAGATTCTCAGACTATATTGCTGACACATATGAGATGAGAGTGATGTTGATGATTGCCCACAATCTGCTGTGTTAGAACAGAAAATGATACAGCAGCACAAATGCGTTGGAACATGTGTTATGTTGATAGTGTATAAGGAATGATAAGAAGTAATAACAATAAAGCAATAATGAGGAAAGAAAGACTAGGGAGTCTTTCTTCCAAACTGCTTATGGCTATATATTTCATTTGTTTTTCAGGGTACTAGTTTTATAATAGAATTTCACAATTCTCCTTAGGTGTGAGAAAAAGACAGCTTCTCAGAGGATCCCTGTAGGTCCAGTGGGAGAACAATTAACAATACATATTACAATCTCAAAGCTTCACTTTCTTCCTTCTACAAATACATCTGGGAGCAAATAAACAACGTATGAAGTCATACTCAATAATACAAATTAAAATTCCTCCATGGGAAAATGGCTTTCCATGCCATGAAACATGTATACTCATGACTGTCAAAGGATGGCTAATCATAGGGGATGTGGCTCAATGTTTCAGTGTATATATGCTTAGCATGTGTGAAACCATGGTTCCAACACCAACATCAGTAATAGCAATAAAGTAATAGTGGGACAATAAGAAATAATGACATAACAAATTGTAGCACAACATAAATACAAAGAATGAAAGAAACAAATTATGAAGCAATATGTATGTTCTGATAGCTTTATACAGAAAAAATATTCACAAATAAATTTCTGTATATGCAGGAAGATATACATCAACTCTATATTCCTTCTTATCCTGGGTGACATGGAGATTGGGAAACAGGTTGAAGAGGGCTTGTGCTTTGCTCACTTAATTGTATTCTGTACAATTCAAAACAACACAAATAAATATGACCATATACAATTGCACCGGTGCCCAGATAGTTGGGGACATCCAGCTCACACACTCCCTGCTGTACCACATAATTCCTCTCTCATTCATGAAAGCTGGGAAGACTTACTGCTAGGATATCAAGAGTCTTTTCCCCGAAGAGCCTGTTGGCTGTTTTGAGCAAGTACTGTGTGCCAGTCTTGTTCACTTCGGTGAGAAGTGATTGGAAGCCCTGGTGAACATCTCCACCTCCATTGCTGCTGCACTTATCCAAAGAGAGTGCCTGAAATCAACACAGAATTCCAGTAAGTACAGCTTTAGGAAATAAGTCAACACTAAGCTCATCCTCAGAATTTTACAGATCCCTGCTGCCACTTAATAATCACCTAAAAAGACGACAAAGTTGCTTTGAAAGCTCCCTATCTAATGTCCTTTTTGGGACTCTGTCATCCCTGGACTGAGCAGAAATGGACCTCCAAAAACCTCAGTTCTTCATGCTCACTACTCAATATCTGGCTAAAATCATTAGTGCCAACCCAACCTCTAATGGCTCAAAACAGGCAGCTCCCAACCTGAGACCTTGGCAGTCTCTCCTCTGTCCTTGGGGCTAGGCAGGCTTTCCTATTGCCTGACTGTGTGAGTTTTATGTCAACCTGACACAAGGTAAAGACATCGGAAAGGAGGGGGAAACTCAGTTAAGAAAATGTCTCCAAGTCAGGCAGTGGTGGTGCACACTTTCAATCCCAGCCCTTGGGAGGCAGAGGAAGGTGGCTCTCTGTGATTGTGAGATCAGCCTGGTCTATAAAGTGAGTTCCAGGACATCCAGGGCAGTACAGAAAAACCTTGTCTCAAAAAAAATGCCTCCATAAAACTGGGCTGTAAGCAAGCTTGTACAGCCTTTTGTCAGTGATTGATGTGAAAGGGCATTGTAGCTAATGCCCAGCCCTCTGTAGGTAGGTACCATCCTTGGGTTAGTGATTCCAGGTTCTATTAGAAAGCAGTCTGAGCAAGCCATGTGTAGCAAGCCAGTAAACAGCACTCCTCCAGGGTCTCTGTATCAGTTCCTATCTCCAGGTTTCTGCACTGTGTGAGTTCCTCTTTTTACTGTTTTGGTTGGCAAACCGCTATACGGAACTGTAAGTGGAAATAAACCCTTTCCTTCCCAAATTGCTTTTGGTCATGGTATTTCATCACAGCAAAGGCAATCCCAAGACACTTATCAACAGTATTCAGAGGTAATACTATTCCAGGCATGGATCTTCAAAGACCCAGTACCTTATTTGTGTCCAGCTAGCCTCACGGAAGGAAGAACAAACTATCCAACTGCTGTTGGCATGGAAACCTCTGGAGTAGGAACTACCATACATAGTGACTTGAAGAGAACCAGAGCTATAGTCAACAGCTGGCACCTCAGACATGAGATCAGCTTCAGGGGATCTTCCAGCCCTGCTTAAAGAGCTCTAGCTGGTTCCACCCTGAGGAGAGGAACTCCTCATAAGACCCAAGATTCTGAGAAACATTGTCAACGTTCCTTCCACCCACTGCACATTGGCTTGGCTCATTCTAAAACAATTGATGCACACAGCAATCCAGAAATCTAGTTCATGTTATTGGCTTTAGACTCAGTAGCTGGCAAGGCAGGGGAGTGAAATGATGACCACTGGGGTCTGGAGAACAGGGCCTGTGGTATTGGTGTCTGTGGGCAGAAGTACTTGTTTGTGGTGATAAGACATAGGAGACCTTGTTCCTGTGACCTTTGTTATCTGTCTAAATATAGTGACCATATTTGGAGATAGGCCTGTGCAGGAATACTAAAGTTAGAAAGAGGCCATAAGGGTGAACTCTAAGCCAGTCTGATAAGTATCATTATAAGAAAGGAGATCAGATCACAGCAAACAGGAAACACACAGTGAGAACACAGGGAGCAGCTGCTATCTGTAAGGCACAGAAAACCAAAATGTCAACCTCTTGGTTTTAGACTTCAGTCTGTAGAATAGTAAAAGTAAAACTGTGTATTATTTAAATCACCTAACCAGTGGTGTTTGTTACATACATGTGCCTTTTAACACATGTCCCCATCCCCATTTCTGAAGAAAGGGTGCAACCCCGCATCCCTCATTGTCTCCCCATGTTATTCCGGGCAGGTTGTCTTTGTGATTCACAGACTTCTGCACCTAAAGCACTGTACCCAAAAGGAGCTGCAGTTGCTTCTGTTCCTGACCCAATGTGGGAAGAAACTTTAGGATCATGGGAGGGATCAGCCCAGTGTACTTTCCTTGGAGGAAGGCTGAGGTTT
This sequence comes from Myodes glareolus, assembly GCF_982192425.1. Taxonomy (NCBI): domain Eukaryota; kingdom Metazoa; phylum Chordata; class Mammalia; order Rodentia; family Cricetidae; genus Myodes; species Myodes glareolus. The sequence goes on along the minus strand of NC_142039.1, from coordinate 50,048,045 downwards.
ATGAGGAGCCAGAGAACAGATAATGGGGAAAGGGTGGACTTGGTGCTGAACCTTTGATGTTCCTGGCCCAAGTGATCCCCAACCTTCCTATTAACGCTACCAACATTCACCCCACCAGCACTAATGGGTCGAGCTGTTCATGCCAGGGTCCCAGCAGGGATAGCAGATATTTCCATCACATACACCCACACCCTGGTGTCACCAACAGTTGTTCATCAAGAGCAGTCACTTGGAGATTTGGACCAGCTCAACTGAGAGTTCGTAGTATTTAGCTACTGAGAAACGGTGCTGCTTACCTGAATCATCTGGCTTGCAGTGTTTCCCTTTGCCCCCATGAAGACCATGGCCAGGGATGAGAAGATGCTCATGGGTGAGAAAAACACATTTTTTGAGCTGTCTTCACCCAGGATTTTCAAAAGATTTAAGGCAAAGGTGCCATCTGCTTCCAGGAGAGGATCCATGATGGTGAGCCTGGAATGAGGGGTTAAATCAACATCCTATGAATAAATACAGGCTGGTGGGCAGGGTGCATCTTCACTCTCACTCACACAGTGATGTGGGGCGCAGTGAACACGGCACACACAGCGTGAAAGGTAAAGGTCACATACATCAAATGATACCGTCCTGCTGGGAGCAAGCCGGTTAACTCAGGGCCAGGGCCTTGTCTTTCTACTGTGCAAGAAATCATTAATTACATGAGGATCCAGGAGTCAGGAGAGAGGACAAGAGGCAGCAGTAGACTCACCAGCCCACAAATCTACAAATGGAGCAGAAAAGGCAGGAAGCTTGAAACTGTAGAAGCCGGGCCTGCCTGCTCTGACATCAGCCACAAACAGATACCAAACTCCCATTTCTGCAGCTTAACAGTCTTGGCATTCTAAGAGGCTTCCAGTGAAACTCTGAATAGTTGTGAGAAGATATAGAACAAGAAAAGAGGAAAGCAAGTGCCTACCAGTAAGGGAAGGGAAACCAGCTCCAGCGCAAGTGAAGAGACACAGAGTACAACATGGTTGTTAGTTGTGGTCGGCCTGACACAGGTGCTGAAGATATAATTCCAGGTCCGAACCCTTGAACTTACACACTTACAGCCTTTACAAACTATTTCAGCTAACTATTTTGTTTTGCTTTTTAATTATTGATGCTCAGAACTATCCAGTTTTGGTTAGTGAGATTCTCTTTAAACTGTTTTCTTTTCCTTGGGTTTTTTTGGTCTTAAACATCCTGGCTTTGTAACAACAAAATGGCCTTCCATGTGATGCTCACCTGTCTAGCCCAGGGACACAACATGGCTCATCTCCTCGTTTCTGTTGATAGGAGGGTTATGAGTGCAGCTGTAGTGACAGAACTGAGTGAAAACCCAGCTTCTGTTGAGCACACCAGCACCAAGCTGGGAGACACACTTCCCTTCACCACCCAAGTTGGCCATGCAGTTAAGGTCATCTTGAAAGCTCCCATGCACTTGACTCTTCTGAGACGCACCAACACTCAGAGGCAGTCACCTGCTCCCAGTATATCATTCTTCTGTTTCATTATGCAAATATGTTATGCCAACTGGTATTCTTGGACCACATTATTTACAGGACTCCATTTTGGATGCCTTTGCTGTAAGTGCTGCACAGCTCAGCCCCCTCCACCAGCGTCATCTGTGCTGGGCCCTAAGAACTTGCTGCTTCCTGCTTCACTCCCTCACTCTGATGGCACATGCTGTCCAATCCATTGATTTATTGATTTTCTGACAAGATCATTGTCCTTCCTTTCCACAGAGACCTTAGCAGCGTCTATAATAGGCTGGGTATGGTTTTTGTATTTGAATCTTGGAGCCTTTTCCTGACTCTTTTACAGCCATCAGCTTTGCTGTTGAGAAGTCTGGTGGCATTTGACGCTAGATCATCGCCTCTCCTTCCCTTGTCCTGCACTCACCCCTGACTCTGAGGGACTTCTCCTTCCAAGACTGCACCTGTGGCCCCTTCTGAGCTTCTTCTTCCTTCTACTGACACTGAGAAACTTCCTCCAGCAACATGCTCCCTGCAAACATCTGCAGGCCTGGCCTGCCCATCCCTCTCTTGTCTTGACCTTGTTCGAACCACTTAAGATTATCTCCTTGACTGTTAGTTTATTATGGCTTTCCGAGAACAAGGAGATAAAGTGCATAGAACAAATTATTTCTGTGATCAGAATAACTAAACCTAAACCTTTGAATGCCTAAAAATCCACATATTTTTATTCCCCCTTATCCCCCACATTTTTGGTGAAATATGTCAAAACCTTAACTAAAATCCTCCATCGTCCATAGCTACAAATTTGAAAAGAATGTATTGCATAGCAATGAAACAATTTTCACTTTCACTATGCAATATACAAATATTTAGCAATCAAATACTCAGAGACTAAAAATATTCAGTGCATATCCCCAACACATGCTAATCCTTATATGATGTGAAAGTGTTCCCTGTTGTATAAATACCGTTCCTGGAGCAGACAGCACAGATTAGTGGCAAAGCCCTTGCCTGGGATATTTCAGACTCTGGGGTCAAAACTCACACTGTACAAAAACGTCATGTTACTTTCAAAAATGAAAACAGTTTTTAATTAGGGACATAAACTGTACTATAATGTTGGTATTGCAGTTTTCTGTGCTGCCAAGAGGAGCTCAACGAGACTATTTCAGAACCATCTCCACTTCAGCAGCGTTGCCACCTTGGGTACCGACTGAGTTCTAGGCATTGTATGTTCGTAAGTCAGGAGTCTCCACTTCTTTGGGCTTTTTGATCTCCGTAAGGATAACTTCATTTCCTCACAAAATTAGACCATTTAAATGCTGGTTTAATGGGTCCTTGGACTTTTGTTTGGTTCCCACCTTTCTTTTCCTGGTCGGCCAGTTTCCCAAACCATAACCACCACCTGCTGCTCCTCTAACAATGCCCTTCTGTCAGATATGGGGAAACTGTTGATTCCAAACCCTGCTCCGATTTCATCTGCTGTTTCTGCAGTGAGCTAGTGGAGATTCACTGAACTGTAATAAGATGTTTTGGACTGGAACAAGCCTGGTAGAAATTTAAAAAGCCTTTTCTACGTATCTGAAGATCATTAGTTGAAATCTGAAGATACGAAAACCTCAGGTGGTCAATTCTTTTTATAAACATAACAGGCTGGACAGATTGTTAAAGGGTAAACGCTTGCCTCACAAGCAGGAGGACAGGAACTTGGGTCCCAAGAACCCACGTAAAACTCAGACAGATGCCGCAACCACTGAAGAAAAAGACAGTGAATCCCCGGAGCAAGCTGGTTAGTCAGAATAGCCAAAATGGCCAGTTCTATGTGTCACGTTGGGAGCCTAGACCCCAGTCCCTCGCATCTATCCCAGCCCCCAGGCCTGGGCTGGACTCCAAGTCCCAGCAGGCCAGATCCTGACCCCTCCCTGGGGATAGGGTCAGGACCACTCCCCAGGGTACTTAAGTGATCTCCCTTCTTCCTCCTGGGTGATTCCCGCAGCTTCCCGGTTCCCCCTCTGGGCCACCCGAGAGTGCAGATCTCCCACTAAATCTGGATATTTCTTAATTCGGCTTGTTTTGATTTGGACTGATTGAGGATTTTTTTCCACTATTAGCTCGGCAGTGAGCTAATATTAAGAAATATTCCTAACACTATGTTCACTAAGAGACCCTGTCCAGAAGTACACAGAGGGGAAAACCTAATAAAGATGCCAGACATCAACCTTGAAACTTATGTGCCAAACACCCCCCTTCTGTGCGATGACAGAAGGCATAGCCAATGCCCTTACTTAGGGAAGTCCTCAAACACTAACATCAGCCATTCCTAGCCACATGCACATCGCTGAGCCTCAGCACTGCTCGCAAAAGATAGTCAGACCCCATACCACAGCTATCCGCAGAAGGAAGGGGGCAGCCTTGGGTACAATGCTATCACAAGCAACGACTTCCCACGCAATTTGAAACCAGTGAAGAGCCAAACCTCACCAGCTTCCTGGCACCAAGTGAATGCTACATTTTCATATTTCTAATTATCAAAACAGATTCAAGGAGGAAGGTGGAACGGCATGGGGCTTGGGGTGGGGATGCGGGCTGGGGTGAGCAAGCATCTAGTATAACAAGGCTGGGGGTCCATCAACAAAACCAAGAGGAAGAGAGGAAAAACAAACACATTCCAATTTCGTCTGGCATAGAAATCTTATCAAAACTTTGCCCTTGTCCTACTAATCCTGCAACATTTCCCAGGCATGAGTTAAATTTTAAAAAGAAAGAAAAATCTGTAATTGTCCCCAGTATCAATCCTCTCAGGCATGTGAGTTTATAAATTCTGAGGGTCTGGGCAACCTGAGAACAGCCCAGCCCCCCTGCCTCTGAAACTCGGATACAGCAGCCAGTAAGAGGCCACCTGGGTAGCAAATCCTGTTACCCTGGGCAGATTACCAGGTACCTCTAGGTTCCTTACCCTCCCGGATTCTGATGCCTGTCTGTCACAGGGCAAATCTCAGCACAGGAAACAGAAGGAGAAGTCTGGGCTCCCTCCTAGCTCCACGCCCACTACTCCCTTCTATGTCACACCCCCAGCGCCCCGCCCCCCAGCCCCACTGCAGTGGAGCTTACCCGGGATCCTAGGTTCAGGCAGGCAGCAATTTGAACCGAGGAGAGGAAGAGACTGTCTCTAATAACGGCAGGGCGGGGTGGTGTGAGACAGGAAGTCCCTAGTGGGACTGGGGGTGAGGGGCGACAGAGGTGGCTGTTGGCTGTAGAGGTGAGAAGGAAAAGCTGGAGGGCAGAGATGGTCTCTGCTCTTGATCATAATCTGCGGTAAGGGCCAGCAGCTAGCTTCAGGCGGGTCTAGTTAGACCAGTGGTCCTCACTGGTTGGTTGCTCTGACTATACAAAGCTATGTATGTATGACTATACAACTTATTCTTCCAGTCCACACTTTGCCAAACTACAGTGTGTATAGTCTATGTACAGGTGTATATGAAGGTTCGCTAAATAATTCTAATTTCCTACATGTCATCGAAAGGTAGCATTTTTTTTTCTGTTCCCTACCCCAGATCAAAAAGCTGCTATTAAAAACGTTTTGGTGGTCTCTCGAAAATATTGCACAAAAAACTCTCTGATTTCCTTTCCTAGCTTTCCCTGTGTTTCTTGGTGTGCATTTTGATTGATGCTTACATTTTAGATCATTTCAAATGTTACCATAGCTAACATGTAGCCAAGTTCCCATTAATGTTGGTTCACACAGTCATCCCAGAGTGTGTCACTGTGTGCATTCCAATTAAGTGAGCCAAGAGAAGGAAAAATATCCTGGAAGGAATTTGAATTCCTAAAAAAGACAATTGGCATACAAAGACAAATACACAGGTCTTCTGGTTAGTTATGGAATTCCCCTCCATTGGGATGGTATCTGATGGAGAGTCTCTATGGCTGCAACCCCAGCCAGTCTACCAAACTTACCTTTGTACTTACTGGTTAAAAAAAAAAATTCTATACTTTTGTTATTTGTTTTGAAATGAAGGCCTGCTGTATAGACTAGAATAGCCTCAAACTCTGACCTCCTGCCTCTGTGTCCCCATTGTTGGCACTACAGTCATGAGCCATCATGACCACCTATAAAATCTAGCGTTTACAAGAATTTGTGTTAGCTAACCAGAATCCCCCTTCCCTTTCAACATCTAATCAGTCTTGATAGCTAATCAGCCACCATGTCTTGTCAGAGAGTATCTGGTCACGCTGGCCCATCTTCAGTGGATACCAGAATGCCCCTCACCTCTGGGGTTTGCTCCTAAGAATTTTCACCTACCGTCACCCGCCTGCTCTTCGGCTATGGATTACATGCTGCACTGAGAACTGAGCCGCAATCTCTGTCTCCTGCCATGCTACCCCCATTGTTGATCCTGATTCTCTTTGGTAACAGTTTTCATGTTACAAGCCTCTCAGAATAATTAAAGACAGAATACTATGTCTTCTCTAACAATTTACCAGAATTTTTTGGTTGGTTGGTTTCTTAGTTTTTCTTTTGGTTTCCAGATTGCTATCTCTCATTGTTTCTCTGTCTCTGTCTTTGTCTCTCCCCCCACTTTCTGAATCTTTCTCTGTGTGCTTCCCCCACTTCCCACGGGTATGTATATTACACAGACTCACAAAGGCCAGGATACTCTCAAGTAGCCCTAGCTGAACTTAAATGTGCTTTGTAGCTGGGTATGACCTTGAACCTCTGATCTATCTGCCTCTGTCTCCCAAGTGCAGGAATTACAGGCCTGTAATATGAGGAAACATGGAGCTGAGGGAAAGCCAGCGTGAGATCCAGAAACAATGTGGTATCTATGTACACAGACAAGACAGAGTTCTTCTGTCTCAATTGTTGCTATTAACATGGATCCAACTGCTGCTTTCTAAAAGGCAGTAGCCCAGGACAAGACCCATCTTGAAAGCAGCGATCCACATACAGACTAGGGTGCAATGACACAGCTTGACCACAACCCCATCTCCTACCTCTCCTACATTGTGTTTCCTCTGCTCTCCGGCAGCCCCGGCTCTGTGGTAGTGCTCTGTGACTGTGGTCTGTGCCAGTGATCTGTGGATGGCCCCTGTGAGCTTCTGTCTTCCTGCCTGAGAGGCTGAGCAGTCTGCGGTCTCCCATCTGGCCTCACCATGTTAGCCGTACTCACAGGAAGCCACACAGGCTTCTTCCCCAGCTCAGTATTAAATGACTTTTGCTACATACCATGAGCACACAGCTGACTTCCAAGCAAAACTGATGTGAGGTCCCCTCACTGAGAGCTTCACATTTGATCCCAGGGCATCTTGTCATTGCCCTCTATAACACAGGTACCCTTTGAATAGCTAGCTGTCTGAGGAGTATGCGTGGGAAGACAGTTAGACCCTGGGCTCTACAGGCCTCCCCATTCCCCAAGAGAAGGAGGAGCCTATGCTTCAAGGCACAGCTGGGTTTCTAGACTAATTCTCCTGCTCTTTCTTCAAGGACAGATAACTGATGGTCTCTGACCTTCTTTGTGATGAACACGGAGCTATCTGAGGGAGGAATTGACCAAGAGACGCCACAAAATAAGACATGAAAACCAACAGGAGGCAGTAGTCACTCTAGTTGAACCAAAGGTATTGTTGTTGCCAGGTCCAAAGGAAACTCCAAATTTCCCCAGATTCCAGAAGGCTGAAGGAACAGATGGCTATCTGTGGTACCTATTAGCATACCAAAGTACATGCTGGCCTCTCAGTATCCTAAGTTCCTATTCCACATTTCAAAGTGCATGCTGGTCTCCAGGCTCCCTCAGTATCTTAAGTACCTGCTCCACATTTCAAAGCGCATGCTGGCATCCAGGCTATTCTCAGCTGTTTTCCCTTCCCTCTTACCCTAAATTCTCTCCTGCTCAGGAGCTTCCCTTACCCCAGTCACTTACCCTCCTTAATTTCAGCTATGCCCTCTCTTTGACATACACTCTCTCTGCCTTTCTCTCTCTCCCTCCACCCCGACTCTCCTGCACTCTCCCTCTCTCTGTCTCTGGGCTTTGCTCCTGTTTCTCACATAGCTAGGTCCAGTCTGGTGTCCATGTTCAGTATACTACTTATTTCTCCCTCTGGCCTCTTCTGGATGCCTCTGGCCATTCTCTTTCTCATATCTGCAAATAAAAAAAAAAAGCCTTCCCTTCATCCATACTAAGGAGAACATGTCCTCTATACAGTAGAGACTCGGGGGCTCCGGTAGTTGACTAGTGTGAGGTACGTATACAGCAAAGGCTCAATGAAACAGAATACATGAAGCACTCCATGGTGTGGTACCGCTGTATCAGTTGCGGAGACTTGATGCCAGCCTTGCAGCATGTCCTGCTCTAGAACTCCAAAATGCTCCTGAAGGCCCTTAGTCATTGTCTCAAGCCCGCAGTTACCTTGGATTCCAGAAACAACAAGACAGCTAAACATCTTCATGACAAGTGACGAAAACCACCCCGGAACAATCTTGCGCCTCAGAAGCCAGAGCACTCAATTCTCTATGGCTTCCAGGTTGCACCTGGAGCTGAAACAGATGCTGCTGCCTAAAGCAATAAGAGCTTCCTCAAGGTGACTTTCAGAAGCAAACTGGAAATAAAGAGCAACTGGACTCACCCAGACCAGAACTGGTAAGCTACGTGGCCCTCTCGTCCCCCTGTTTAAATGGGGTTCATGTCAGTCCCCTGAAGAGGAACTCGAGGTCACTGGAGCCCCTTTTCTGTTCCTCTCCCCTGTTTTGATTAGTTAAATCTCTGTTTCTCTGTGTTTCACCATGACTGTGTCTGCCTTCGTTCTCTTTTATGACTCTTAAACCTGGGCTGTGTGTCAAAACACTCCAGTAACATTCATCTGCGTCAGCCCCATCTATCACCGTGAGCTGGGACTCGAAAAGCACACTGTGTGTGTGTCTGTCTGTCTGTCTGTCTGTCTGTCTGTCTGTCTGTCATCTGTTGATTCTGAGAGAGGAAGCTAGTCCCAATTTCCTTCAAACTTGCTACCGTCTGGCCAGCTGAGGGACACTTGCAGGCAGTATGTCTGCAAGTGGCTCCATCCTGGAATCCACGGTAAAGGCACCAAAGTAAAAAGGAGCCAAGTGTCTGAAGAATTTCAGGGACATCATAATCAATGGACTGTCAATGATGTGCTTTTGAAATACGCAAATGTACCCATTCACATACAGCACACACGTACATGTCCATGCATACGCAGATACACATACACATCCAATACACATAAACATATTCACACACTCACATTCTCTCACATAAACACCAGTACAGGTTTAAGCGTGACTCACCTGAGTGGGGAAGCCCTCTCTCTCTGAGTCAACACATTTAAATTTACTGTTGTAACTATGATCTCAATTTTACTTGGTTCTCTCTACATGGGTCTCTTTTATTCCTGCCATCTTCTGTTGGTTCCAGTGCTTGGCTTTTAAATTTCTTCTCTTTCTCAAGTATGAGGTAAGACTGGAGATTGAGCACAGGCAGCTAGAACTGACTTTCAACAGTTACTAAGTGGCATGGTTAGTCCCACCAACTAAGACCACTACCACATTTAAAGCCAAATTTTCAGGAAGCTTTACTTAAATACTGGCCAGATAGATGGGCTCTGGCCAGGTCCATATCCAGGCTCCTGGGAAATAATCCAGAATCAAGTAAGGCAAGGGCTTAACAAGGAAAACCTACAATGCATTGCATTCCCCATCAGGGCCAAGCATACATCCTAATGTACCTCCAGCCTATACCCAATCAAGGGCAAGTGTACATCCTGAATTACGTCCTGCCTGGGAATCTCCTAGTCACACGTGATCAAGAGAGGTCCAACACATTTGTCTAGGGAAGTGAAAACGTGTGGCTTCTTAGCTCCCATAAATAATGGCCTCCAGCATTTCAGAAACTATCTGTCCTTGAGCAAGAGACTTGCAGATCAGAGACATTTTGTTTTATGGGTCTCTTAGTAATTAAAACTTAAAACATGACTTTGGTTCTCACAATAGCAGATACATTTTAAACATTTTTGTTCCCAGAATGAACTGTTCATTATGAGTTATAGAGTTAAAGACCACCAGAAAAGGACCACAGACTCAATTCAAATTATAATTAGATGAATTTATTAATATTGCTAGCAGGTGGAGAGCCTTAAGGCCAAATCGAAGGGTGGGCACCCAGAAGGGGCTGGGGGAGACCAAGATTGTTTCTTTTCTGTGGAACTGGTAGCTGCGTTGAGAGACTACTTCACTCCCTTTGGCTACAGGAGGAGCTGCCTCTCTGCACAGTGATAAAACTGTCCTCTCTCCCTGCATACAGTGATAAAGGGAGCTGACCCCTCTCTCTGCACACAGTGTAAAAAAAGCCGTGCCCTTCTCCCCTGCACATAGGGATAAAAGAGCTAAAGGAGATGTCTCACGCACTGCTGCACAGCCAAAAGCAGGATTGCAAAAGCCTAAGAAAGGGGTTAATTATCTTGCAGGAGGTCCATCATTCTGGGGAAGAGTTCATCTTTCAGGAGTTTAGGTTAAATGTCCATGACCACTAAGAGACTGCTTGGTACAGTGAGATTTCTTAGCCATCACAATGTGTAGGGAACCCTTGTGAAATTATACTGCGATTATTTTTCTTGGTTTACGTTTTCACCCATTGTGGGAAACTTAGCAGAATGTCCCTTGTTGGGCTATTTATTGTTCTATACTCAGAAAGTGACTTTGATCTTTTAGACGTCAATATTTTGTAAAATGTGAGGTACTCCCTTAATAGGTAAATAAATAAATCCTATTTTAGGAGGGATCAGTGGATTCCCATCTTGGTGAGTGCAAAGCCAATGAAACAATGTCAAGAGAGAGAAATCAGAGAAACCCTCATTGCCTACAGCAAGGACAGCACAGGAGACAAATCTACAGCACTGCCCATGGCACTGGCCATCAGGGAGCCTCTGCAGATCTGAATGGGAAAGTGTCTACGGTGCAGGCACATTCCCAAGCATGCTCGGCTAAGGAGTTATATTCCTAAACATGTTCAGCTGAAGGTCATAATGTAAGCAAGAGAGATGACAGACACGACGTAGAGCATTCTTTGCTCAAGGTGACAGAATACACTATTGAAAGGTTAAAATGTCAGCTAGGAATGCCTCTGATCGCATTCAATTTATTTCATACTCTTTTATCTGAAAATAAACAAAAGGGCACTTTGATGGCACATTTATGTAGAACTTTGCTCCTGACTGTGCTGACTTTGCCTAGCCGCTAACAGTAAACCTCTTATACTCACATCGTAAGAGTTTCCTCAAAATGTGCCCCAAGAGATCTAAAATGCCTTCCAGGATGTCAGGGAGAACAGCCTCCCATGACAAGGAACTCTGTGGTCCACTGGTAATCAATCTGAAAGATAAAAAAAAATCAGATGATGCTCAATCTACTTATAAAAGGGAAAGATGCATTCTGGGCATTTCATAATTTCTAATTTTCCCAGTTTATATATAAATATTTATTGTATCTCATATCATGCATATATTTAATATAAAACATATCTCTCTATGTAATGTGACTCTGGAGAATCACACATAATGCATGTTAGGCAAGCACTCTACCACAGAGGTCCATCAGTTTTTTGAGACAGGGTCTCACCCTATGTTCCAGGTTAGCCTTGGACTTAAAATTCTGTTGTCTTTTCCGGCTTCCTGAGTGTTGGGATTACAGGTGTGCAACAAGATATTGCTTTGGAACATATACATGTTGTTTGGCTTAGATATTTTTGAGCAGATGTGTGTATGTGATGGGTGGGAGAAAGGGAGGGAAAGAAAGAAGAAGTAAGGAAGGGAAAGGGAGAGAAAGACTGAGACTATCATCATAGAGAAAAACAGTTTTTAGGGTTATGAGTAAAATTTTTCTATTTTCCAAAATGTCCTCAACAAGTATTTTCTCAGGGAGGGCATCGCTGGGTCATATGGTAGGTAGTTCTATCTTTAATTTTTTTATACACCTCAGAACTGACTTATTCCCATAATAGCTATACTAGTTTGGACTCTCATCAGTGGTGAAGAAAGGTAAGGTTCTTCTTTCCTTATCTCTCCACCAGCATTTGTTGTTAGATTTCTCCTTTTTTGTCCAAATTTGTTTTATTTTATGTATATATGTGTGTGCTTAAGTGTAAATATGTATAGTCCATGTATGCTTGAGGCCATGGTGGCCAAAAGAAACCATTGAATTTCTTGGAATATGGACAGAGGTGATATGTGCTATCGTGTAGGTGCTGGCAACCAAAGCTGGGTCCTCTGCAAAAGCAATAAATGCCCTTAACTTCTGAGCCGTCGTCTCTAGTCCCTGTTTTAGATTTCTTTAAGATTGTTGTTCTGACTGGGATGAGGGGGTATCTTCATGGAGTTTTAATGTCTAGATCCCTGATATTCTATTCTGAATAGGAATGAAATGGGATCAGTCTCAGTGGCCATTGACAGATGGATAAAAAATGAAAGCATTGTGTGTTGTTTACTGTTTTATTGCTGTAGGAGACACCATGACAAAGGCAGCAAATAGAGGGAAAGAACACTTGACTGGGGATTGCTTAGAATTTCCAAGGATTAGTCCGTGATTACAGGGCAAGAAACACAGGGGCAGCTGGGAGCATGGTGCTGGAGAGGGGGCTGAGAGTTCATGTCAAGTTCACAAGTTGTGGGCAGAGGGGGCTGTGGCTTGCATAGGGTTCAGAAACCTCAGAACCAAACTCCAGCAACCACTACCTCCCACAAGCCTGTATCTACTCTAACAATGTCACCACTCCTAATCCTTCCCAAACAATACCACCAACTAGTGGGGGGCAAGCATGCAAACATATGACCCTCTGACTACCATTCTCATTCCAACGACTAAATTCCACTCCTGGGCACCCAGAGGCTCATGGCCATATCACAATGCAAAATACATTTAGTCTAACTTCAAAATTTCCCAAAGTCTTTTACAGTCTCCATACTGCTTCAAAGTCCAAAAACACATGTCTCTTCTGAGACTCAAGGAAATCTGTTAACTATTGTCCCTTGTAAATGCAAAGCAAAAAGCAAATCACATGCTCCCCGCATATAATTAAACAGAATATAAACAACCATTCCTAAAGGGAGCATAATGAGGAGTACTGGATGAAAGCAAAAATGAAATCTAGTGGATCAAACGCTTCTGCAACACCACAGTGACATTCTTCCTCCAACAAGACCACACATATTCCAACAAGGCCACACCTCCTAATAATGCTATTCCACATGGGCCTATCTATGGTGGCCATTTTTATTCAAACCACCAAGGAAAGAGAAAGACTGGGCCTAGCATGGAGTTTTGAAACCACAAAGCTCAACCCAAGTGATATATGTCTTCCAACAGTGCTACGCCTACTCCAAAAGTCATACCTCCTAATTCTTCCCTAAGAGTTTTACTAACTGGAGACTAAACAATCAAACATACAAGCATATGGGGTTATTTTTATTCAAACAACCACAAACGCCATACATGTACAATAGATGTTTATTCTATTATAAAGACAAATTAATATTGCCAAAATATCAACAGATCTCAAAAGCACCATATTAAGCAAGGTGATCCAGTCTCAGAAAAGCAGAAATATATCCCTTCTCATATGGTTATCCTAGCTTGAAACATAAATGTTTATGTATATAAATAGATTTAAATGTGGGAAAATCCAAAAAACAAAAGTAACACAAAAAAGAGATGAAGAGGCAGATAAAAAGAGTGCTGGGTAGGTGGGGCCTCAAGGATATTTGTAAAGAGAAAGCATAAAGGAAACTGGAAGGAAGTTATAAGGAGAAAGGGTGAGAGACATGGGGAGGAGGTGAACATACTAAAACATACTTTGCTGAGATAATGATATCTAGTGCATTGTATTCACCATGATGCAATAGAATATGTTGCATGCTAATTTAAAAAGAAAACGAGGGTAGGGAGTGTAGAAAGACAAATAATAACGTGTAGGAAAGAATGTCTCCATGAAAATGTGAAATGGTACATTGGCCTTAGAAACTGGTCTAAGAGGCCCTTAAAATATTAAACATGGAGTTGCCTTGGTATCCAACTGTCCTGGCTAATTGTAGGTTAATTTGACACAAGCTAGAATTATCAAAAAGGAGAAAAGTCTCCATAAGATCTGACTTCATTTTCTAAACTAGTGATTGATAAGGGAGGGCTCAGTCCACTGTGAGCGGTGCCATCCCTGGGCTAGTGCTCCTGGGTTCTGTAAGAAAACAGGCTGAGCAAGCCATGAGGAGCAAAGCAGTACCCCTCCATGGCCTCTGCATCAGCTCCTTCCTCCAGGTTCCTGACCTTTCTGAGTTCCTGTCCTGACTTCCTTCACCGATGAACTGTGATGAGGAAGCACATGTTAAATAACCCTTTCTGTTTCCAAGTTGCTTTGGTCCAGGTGTTTCATCACAGTAATAGTAACCCTAGTTAAAGCATCAACAGTTCAAGTTTAGGTATGTATTAACGAGAGTGGAAAATATTTATCCTCACCAACACATGTGCACAATGTTCAAGGCAGCATTATTCATTAGTAACCAAATCATGGAAACACTGTAAGTACCTATAACCTATCAACGGAATTAAAAACTCCTGGTTCATTAAAACAAATCAGGGAGAGAAGAAGGCAGAACAAAGGGGAGGAGCAATTGTGGGTTTTTGTTTGTTTGTTTGTTTGTCTGGTAAGAAGAGAGACTTTTGGGGGAACTCTTGCTCAGACCATTCATGGCCTGTCATTTCCTGTCAGACAGATGTGTGGTGTCCTTAGCTTTGAAGTTGGAGGAAAAGTCTAGGTTGTGAACCTTGATTCACAGTTTTAGAAGAAGAGATTGCTCAGATGGTCAGCACATCTGCGTGCAGAGCTGAGCAGAAGTCTTTAACTCAAAGGTTAACGCAGGAACGGTTTCAGACACAAGGTGATGATCATGCTGTTGCTTGCATTCATTTATCATTTTCTTCTACATATTGTTTTCTTTGCTTCGTAGCCTCTGTTTTTGATTCTAGCATGTTCCTTTTCTATGACTCAAGAATTCATACTTTAGACAGATCAGGTCTTACAAATAAAATTCTATTTGTGCAACTGAAGTTTAAATTTTAACTATCTTTTTACCTAGATATTGGCATGTAAAATTCCTTAGTACAGGAAAACCCTTTCATTGTCCAATATGTAAGACTGAAATAACTCTTGCCAGGCAATACACAGATGTGGTTGTAAGATTGGTGCGCTTACTGGGAGATTCTGGCCTTTTGGGTACCTAGACTCCAAAACTTCTTCCTCAAGAGTTAAATACATTCCTGTCATTAGTGCCACTACATTTAAACCCAGGGATTAAATTCCACTGGAGACAATTGTGGTCATCGGACTGTCTTTCCTTGATGTTTTTTGTTTGTTTGTTTGTTTGTTTGCTTGCTTGCTTGTTTGTTTGTTTGGCAACTTGACACAACACAAACTAGATCTATTTGGGAAGAGGAATCTCAATTGAGAAGAATGCCTCCCTCAGACTGCCTAAAGGAAAGTCTGTAGTGCATCTTTTTATTATTACTAATGATTGATGTAGGAAGACACAGTCCACCATGGGTGGTGCCACCCCTAGGCAGGCGTTCTGGCTGTTAGATAAAAGCAGGCTGATCAAGTCATGGGGAGCAAGCCAGAAAACATCGTTCCTCTGTGGCTTCTGCTTCAGCTCCTGCCACCATGTCCCTGACTCGAGTTCCTGCCTTGATTTCCTTCAGTGATAGAACGTGACTTGAGAGTTGCTTTTGGTCATGGTATTTTTTCCCCAGTGATAAAAGCCCTTACAAAGGCACTGTTCTTTAAGGAAGATACAGCAGAACCCAGACACACTATGACCACTATGTGGTCAAGAAGACTGTTGGTGAGAAACAGTACTTTCCGTTAATGTGGAGTTTCACGGGAAGCATGGTGAGGTGAGGCCTGACCAATGCTATCACTATGACACTTTACGTGCTTTCCTGGTTCTGAGGTCAGTGATGTTGCTCCATTGTTCTGATCTTGAAGTTATGATTCTTGTCAAAACACACTTTAATTCAGTGTCAGGAGCCCAGATTCCTGCTCCTCCCTGGACAATACTGGGAAGTCACAGAAAATTCCTGCTTTGACCTCAGTTTATCTACCCTCTGAAAAAGTCCTTGAAAACAAGCCAGAGAGGGAAACATTTTCATAGATTGTGTGATGTACTGAGGATAATACAGTAGGGGGAGATTCTGAATGGAATGATAAAAAAATCTATTCTTATTCTCTTAAATTATTCATTTCTTCGTGAATATGCTTCATGTCTCTTGTGTATCGTTTTTATGAGGGGTATAAGAGATAAGAAAAGCTAATGAATTATTCTTGTATTACTAATCTATTTTATTAACCTTTGACCAGATCTAGTTTCCAGCACTAGTCATAAAATTTGTAATAAAAGGAATTTCCACTAAGCTGTGTAATGCAGAGATGGCGAACATATTTATGTTATTGTATTTTTCCATCTTGGGGTAGTTTAGAACTTGCGGGCTCCAGTGATCCTCCTGTCTCCAGGTCCCCAGTAGCTGGAACTACGGGCAACATCACCACAGCTGACTTCACACCCTATTGCAATGATCAACATTTACTAAGCCCCTTCTTCCAGTGTCAGCAGAAATGTTAGCTGTTCCTTGCCTTAAAGTCACTATCCCACAATTCTGACCACAAAAAAAAGTGTACTGCTGGATATTAAAGTAAACTCTAAAGACTTCTATATACTCCCTGTGAATGTAAAACAATTAAGGTCAAGATGTGGAGTGGTTTGCCGTCAAATTATTAAGAGCACATATCTCAGATACGCTAAAGGATGGCATAAGCTAGTCATGGTGGTGCACAACCACAGCACAAGATAATTGAATGCTTTGTTTTTGAGATGAGGCCTCTTTGTTTCACGTAGGTGAAACACTGAACTCCTCATTTCAAAGTCTACTCTTACTCCGTCACGAGGAATACAGGCACCTGCTGGCACTTTACCTTAAGGTGAAGGATTCTTTAGGGCATAAGACCTCATGAAAGAAGTTTGGTCACTCGGTCTAAGGAAAATAATAAAAGTCTTAGGTAGATGGGTCAGTAGGTAAGAGCTCCTACTCTATAAGCATCAGTGTCTGATTTCAAATCCCAAGTTTCTACATAAAAATTCAGGGTATGGCCACACATACATCCCTAACCTCTGCATGGCTTAGGAGTGAAGACAGGGGAATCACTGGGTCTTACTGACTGCCAGTCCAGCTCCAGGTCCAGTGAGATAACCTGCCTCAAGAAAATAAGGAAGAGGATGACAGAGCAGAACATAGATGTGCTTTTCTGGCTTCCATACATGTGTATAGCACCTCCCCAAGCACATCAACCCTACACATTTTAAAATAAAATAAAATGTATTTGGTGCAAGATTTTCTAACTACATGACTCTGTTCATACCCATGAATTCATACAAATATTGAATTAACTAGGTGACTTGCCAGAAAAATGTACAATTCCTTTGCCAATGATATCTTCTCTAATGCAACATTTTCCCCCAAAGAATGAGCTTGTGCTCCTTTAGAATTGGAGACATAAATAGTAATTGCAAGGTCCAAGGGAGTGCTTCTCAATGATGCTATACAAAATAGGAGAGGAGCCCAGAAGACAACTCCTAAGAGCAAGACTAAAACTCCAGTAACACTAACCTTGAAGTATTTACCAACCTGTTTTCTTTCCCAGTCATGTTTGAACTGTTGGGGAAAACAGACAGATGTGATTCAGGTGATGGAGCTGCTGCATGCAGGTAGAGAGCTGTGCATGGCTATTCTCTCCCTCGGGACAACACTCATTTATCTGTGATGGACCCCGAGCAAAGGGACAGAAAGTCTGTGGGTCCCAGCTGGGGCAACTCAAGAGCACATCAAGAATTCCCAAACTTAGGGTGATCACCAGGAGAGACTGAGGATTTCTTAGCTGAAATTCTTGACACCAGAAGGGTTGTGTGTTGTTGGTTGTTTTTATCTTTGTTCTTTGGAGGGGGACTTGCCACCCAGCCCTCAAATTACATATAGACGTTTATTCTTTTTTAGAAATGCCCAGTCTTAGCTTGGCATCCCATCTAGCTTTTGGCTCTGGGCTTTTACCTTTTTTATTTCTGTATATCTTTTCTTTCCTTCTTATTTATTATTTGTTTGTCTGGCTGTGTGGTAGGACCCTGAAGTCTTCCTCTCCTCCATTTCTCATTCCTTGATCTCTTTTCTCTCTTTTACTCCTTCTGTTTTTTCTCTCTGCCTGCCAGCTCCACCTATTCTTTCTCCTACCTTGCTATTAGCCGTTCCATTCTCTTCTTAGACTAATCAAAGTAACACAGCTTCACAGAGTTAAACAAATGCAACATGAAAGAATGCAATATGGCCCCACGGTGGTGGTACACTCAGAAGGCAGAGGCAGGTAGATCTCTGTGAGTTCAAGGCCAGCCTGGTCTACAAGAACTAGTTCCAGGACAGGCACCAAGGCTACACAGAGAAACCCTGCCTCAAACAACAATGACAAAAACAAAAAAGAATGCAATACATTTGTGCATCATTAAACAAATGTTCCACAGCATAAATAAATGTAACACATCTTCAAATACTGTTCCACAACAGTTGCAGTTTCTAGTTTTTTGAGATGTTGGAATATTTGCATATATCAAATGCAAATGAAACAAATCAAACGAAAATGAAATAAAATCAAACACAAATGCATATTTGCATATATCAAACATTCAGACTTTGGGGTCTGAATATGAAATTAAGTCATGTTTCACATACATCCTGTGCCCATAGCTGGTGGCAATGTTGTGTGGTGTTTTAAATGGTTTTGTAAAACAAATATGAGTTGGACATGAAAGGTTTAGCCTTTCAGAGAAGGGATGCTTATCCTTTGGTGATAGATGAACACCATCAAGTATCTTTGGTAAGCACAGGTATGCATGGCCATTGAGTACCTTAGTGTAGAACTGTCAGTGAGGACCAGTGTTGATGCTTACAACAAAGAGTTCCACAAATACACAAATATCATTCTACATTCTGAAGGGAGGGACAAGTTGGGGTGCTCACAATTATTGGACATTATCATGTTTTTGAATCACCATGAGCTCAGTTATGCCCCTCCATATTCAAATTTCTAAGGCCAAATTCTTGGTAACTCAAGAAGAGAATGCTGCATTTGGAGATGGTCTTGGGGGAAGTGGTTAAGTTTTTTTAAACAAAAGGCAGGATGGAGGAGTCTCATCCAGCATAAGTAGTGAATTTATAAGATCGTTGACTCTTATTTTGCTCCAGAGTTTTGGAATCAGTTGCAATTCCTGGTAGGACCCGCCTCCAGCACATCACAGGGCACGACACGGATTCCTGGTTTCTTTTGTTAGTTCACAGGCTCTTGCCATTAAGCCGAGTTATGAGATCTGCCATGGTGACTCGAAAGAATTAGGAGAGGCCAGCAGAGCTGATGTGCAGGGGACTGTGTGCTGGTGAGACAGAAGTCGGGCTGAGTCTCACAACAGGGCGTTTAAAAGCACAACGACTTGGCATCAGCAGAAATGTTGCCACGGGAGTCAACCTAAAAGTTATGCCAAACCAAAGTTCTCTATTTCCATGAATAGGCATTACAGTCCCTGGACTTTGCTATCTTATGGATGATAGGCTGACTAGTTTATGTCAACCTGACACAGTGCTCTCACTGGATTTGCCTATGGGCAAACTTGTAATGCATTTCCTAAGCTAGGGATGGATGGAGGAACATCTGGGCCATTTGAGTGAAGAAACACTTGCTCCTGTTTGTGCATGTGCTTCCTTCCTCATGGTCATGGAACAAAAGGCCAGAGAAAAGAGAACTCTGTAATACTGGTGTGTGCAGACAGACCAGAGCCTGAGAAGGGAGAGATAAGTGAAATCCCGCTCTGTCCTTTCTTTTCTCCTTACGGCTAAATGGAAAGGAGGATGGGTCTCAGAGGACTGAAGCTAACTCAGTAAGTTAGGCAACATGGCTTGGGAGGATAAAGATCCTGGAGGCTGTCCCCATTCTAAATCCCTCAACTGTGACCTTCACTCCATTCCTGTTCCAAAGATTTATGATGCTACCCCCCGCCCGCACACTTGTAACACATACAATGCTGAGCCATGACTTTGCTTTTTTTCATATCTTGATTTAGAGTGATGTACAATGCATAAATATAAATTTGACCAGTTAGTCATATGAAAACAATAATTAGGTACCCGATTTGGTGATCCAAGTCTTTGATCCCAGTTCTGAGGAGGCATAAGCAGGCATAGCTCTGTGAATTCAAGGCCAGTCTGGCCTACAAAGTGAATTCCAGGCTGCCAGGGCTACAGAGTGAGACATTATTTCAAAACAAACAAACTATGTGTGTGTGTGTGTGTGTGTGTGGTTTTTTTTTTTAAAGTAGGGCAGAAAATACTTTTAAACCATCTCTGTATTAGCTATTTTCCAGCTCCTTTACTATGGTGCCAATAAAACAGAAGAGAAAATGAAACTTGAGGTACATTTATACCAAAACATCTACAGACTGCCTTGAGCCAGAATTTACTGTCTAGTTACATGGGTATCTGATTCAGCAAGGGAGAGTTGTTGTGGACACATGATGTCATCTGGATTTTAAGATTTGACTCTGCTTTTCCATATAGAAAAATCACTAACATATGAGAAGCTTAGATCCTGGTAAATATAGGAAAGAACAAAATGAAGTTTCCTTTCCATTTAGAGGTTAAACTTGAGAAAAACTAATATGGATGATCTTGTAACTCTGATCTTTCCAGCCTCTTCCTTCCTAGCGCTGGGATTGCAGGCTTGTACCACCATACAGATTAGGGAGCTCTGGAGATGGAATTCGGAAACTCTGCATATGCTAGGTTACTGTTTGACCAATTCAACAGCATCTCCAGCCTGGAGTTACTATTTTTTTTTCATTAATATTGAATGCCTGGTCATTCTGAGGAAGCCAAAGTCAGCATTTCTGGAGTTCATCACCATGATCATTCAGAGGTGCTTTTCAAAGCCTGTGAGGAAAGCCCAGGACAGAGAGCTATGTAAGTGGATAGAATGCCCAGAGGCAAGAGAATAGAATAGCATTTGGTGAGATCACCTTTCCTCCACTTGGAAACTAACTTCTGAGCAAAGCAGCGGCGTCTCCTACTGTGGTAGGTTCTCTTCTCCATCAAAACATGAGGGCATTCATGGGTGTCCTGCTCCTTCACTTTCTGTCAGAGCCCATGGCTGTGAATCTGTTCCACCTTAACCAAAGGTCAGAGAGTTCAGGCCTATTATTGCTCCTTCAAGGTTATGACAGGAGGTTTGACTCAGGGAGTGACTACCTATAGGATGCTTGACCTAAGGTGTGGCCACTGAATGTTCTGCCTAAACAACAGAATACTTAACTCAAGATATAGTTACTCAATGTTTTAAGTATTGAAGAGGTAATTACTTCGCTTGTCCGTTGTTTGTATCATGGTAAATAAGTCTTGCCTTCCCCTGCTTCCCCTTTGTGATTGGGGTTTATAAAACACATGGAAAATAAACACGAGTGAATTCAGTATTCACTGGCTTGCCCTCCTGACTCTATTCTGTGTCTTTGTCCTTTCTTTTGTATCTCTGTTTGTTCTGCCTAACATTCCTAATCCATACGCCCCTGCCCTGGAATGTAGGACCCCAAACACTTCCTTTGTTTAAACTTTGTACAATCAACTTTTTGTAGTTTGAATGGTCTAATGAGTGTGTCTATCGTGTGGTTTGTTAGTAGCTGTACTAGCATTAGAGCCTTGGAGAATAATAGAGGCTCATATGGCTGAAGTTTCAGAGTAAGGACATTTGCAACAGCCTTGAAGGGCTCTGCCCTTATCTGTACACCCTCACTGTAGGCACATATGTATGCGTTCTTGCAAGCTTTCTGGAATGCTGCTCTATATGCTACTAGGTGCAACAAAAAGTCTTTCAATTTTGTTCTCAGGGTGTCCAGGGTCGCCACTAGAGTTTTCTGTCCACCTCCTCTTGTTTACTGTGGAGTAACTGCTTTCTCTGAATTGAAATATCTTCCTTTGGGAAGGTTAATAAGGCTTAAAAATTGTAAATAAAAATTAAATATTAAAATTGTTAATCGTGCTTCCTTTCATTAACCAATGATGGGGAAACTCTGTTAACCAATCACAGTGAATTGGGGCGTGGCGACCTGGTCCCAAGAGAAGAAAACCTGGAGATCCAGGTGAGCTAGCTCTCTGTGCACTGTCACCTGACCCATTTGAACTTTGGACCTTCTCCGATAGCATGAGTTTTCCACATTTTCAATTATTAAATTATATCTGTTATTTTGAGCTGGTCTGGTTATTTTAGCATATCTATCGAATACAACTTCACTTACAATTCAATGTTCTTTATTTTATAATTTACAGTTTATTGGTTGTTTTGAACATAGCAGAGGACAGTCTTAAAACATGGAAATGGCTGTGATCCCATCTTCTCTTTAGCCCCAGTCCTTTTAGGGAAATGTTTCTTAGTAACTGGAAATGGAATGCAGTTATAGCTGCATGGTGTGAAGTGTTCTAGGAAAAGAGAAGCAAAAGCTTTCTATACACCCCAGCTCCCTGTGGCTTTCTCTGTGCTCCATGCTCTTCGCATTGACCATTCTTCCCTAAGGCTGGGTGACAGTTTAAGGACTTGGGCCTTTTCAACGGTTTGGAAGTTTTGCTGAATTTGTGCAATGACCTATGTTCTCATCATTGTGTATGTGTGTGTGCGCGCTTTAGGAGAATTCAGTCGCAGTTATAAAAATAATCCTTTGTGCTTTCAATTTGTCATCATTTTAAAAAGAATCAATTTCTAAGACTCTGATAAAAGAAAACAGTAGATTTTTCTTTAAAGCTATTTTAAAATAGTTATAAGATAAAAATGTAGGAGCCAGCGAGAGAACTAACAGTTAGATCTCTGACCAGGGTAGAACTCCAGCCCTTGGGAAACGGAAGCAGGTGACTCATAAGTTTGAGGCCAGTCTAGGCTTCAGGGTGATACCTGCCTCAAACCAACACGAAGGTGCTGTTCAGGCAAGCTCTTGCCCAAAGTGACTAAAGTCAGGAGGTTTCCTGACTCTAACTAGATGTGGTCTAGTCTTGGTCTCCACTTTTATTCTTTTTATGACTTTTGTTTCAGACAGAGACCTATTTTTTCCCCAAGGTTGGGGTGTTAGAACCAAGAGGAAAACTATAACTGGCCCGCCTGCCAAAGTATGAGATTATTCTAAAGAGACATTTGTATTTTACTTTGGCTAACAACTATTTAAACATCATGCCCCAAAGAATTTCCATTTATGCAGGGACATCATGCTGGTGGAAGCAAAAATCCCAGAGCCTTCCAGAGGACAATTCAGCTCCAAAGTGAGAACATTTTCAGTCTTTGGAACCAGTCAATCCTGAGAGAGATTTTTCAGTGGCCCAATCACTGTCTCTGATAATTAAGTCTCATTAAAGGAGCTCAAGTGAGAGGTATGATGACATGGGAGGAAGTTTTCTTAACAGAGGCCACATGGGTCCTAGGCAGGGCAGACAAAGGTTCTCACTAGGGATAGGAGGATGTTTCCATTAATCACTTGTCACAGAGATGGCAGAGCCACCTGATATGTGCCATAGGGTGTCAGGATCTTTAATCTTGGGAGGATTTAGAATTTATCATAGAGATGAAGACGTTAGTCTGAACAGAGACAGAGTTACACATTTGGTGTCAAGTTCTTTAATGGCCATGACGATGATTACGGTAACCACTCAAATAAAAACAGGGAAAGGAAATTGCATAGACGTTTTTGTAGAAGGAACACGTGAACTTATGACTGACATCAGGGAAATAAAACTCAAAACCATGAGTAACCACTTCACACCCATTGGCTAAAATAAGAAGCGACAAACCACACAGTGAGAAACTAAAACTCATACCTTGGTGGTAGGAACAAGAAATTGCAAGGAATTTAAACTCATCAGGCAGTTCTTCAAAATGTTAAATGTAGAATTGCCATATGACCCAGAAATTCCATTTCTTGGGCTATATCCAGGGTAATTCCAAGAAATCATATGTCTATCCATAAATGTTCATTGTAAACTTAATAGTAGATAAAAGGTAGAAACAATCTAATGCTGACCAATTAAATAAAATTTATTATAGACAATATTGTTAATAATATCTTTAGCGAGGAAAAGAAATGAATGGCTGACAAATGATGTATTGACATAGCACAGGAAAACCAAGAAAGTTAGGGAGATTCAGGAAAGAAAAGAAGCCCTTCACCCCAAGTCTGATCGAAGAGTCTTATCAGCCCAGATAACACTTCCTGTGAAGGTTGGCAGGATACACACAGTTCTCCTTCTATACAGAGATAGTTCAAATGAGAATGTTAAAACAGCCATTATGTTTTTAATCTAAGCATGCATGGTCTTCCTCCTCTTCTAGGTATAAACCTGTAGTTTCCTAGAAATCTTTCAAGAAATCTTATTTACAATACAAGGCATGTCCAACAGCTCTGTAATCCATGCTTTTATCATACCATAATACGGTTCTCTTCTAAGGCATCCCTAAAGTCACGCTCATGTATGAAAACAAAGACTAGGTAGATCTTTACTGTGGGGGTAGAGGGAAATTGCTATAGTCTTGAGGGTTACAAGCCTCAAACAGAAACGATATGGTAGATTTGCCTTCAAAGGATTCTCCAGGTGGGAGAAGAAAGTACAGTGAAGATGATGCCAATGATTTGCTTAAGAAAGACGAAGTAGATGGCAAAGTTCTGTGAGGTCTGTATAGGGCAAGCCCATCTTCTAACAGACTACACAAGGAAAATGAAAAAAAAAATAAAAAGGCGTTTCATCCAGGAAGAGAAAACAACATGGCCTCTTGTTAGAAGATGTAGAGGAAGATTGCAGGGAAGACTCTGGAGGAAGTAGGGGTGAGGAAGAAGAAGCAGAGCAGGAAGGAGACACTGTGTCAGGGGACACAAGGACAAAAAGGGACAATAATTATGAGCCGGCTGCTTCGGTGGTGCAGGACCAGAGTGAAAAGTATCCCCAAGAACACAAGTTAAGACAGGAGATGACCAGAAGTTGTCGGTCAAAGCAGAGGAGCTAGAGAAACCTAAGGGACAGGGAAGGTTGAAATCCCCTCAGGGTGGAGAACACAGGGTGACTGAGGAAGCAGATGCTGCACGTAAATGACCCAATCCTTCCCTCAAGCAAGATGAGAAAGAAAGCCTCAAGCTGATGTCCCTTCAGCTGCTGTCACTTCCTGCTGGGTCAGGGGTTAGAAGACAGTGGTATGAGCAGCCTTTGTGGAATGATGGAGGAGGGTTAACTGTCTATGTGTTACTTTCATTGGTTAATAAAGAAACTGCCTTGGCTTTTGATAGGACAGCAGCTTAGATAGGTGGAGTAGACAGAACAGAATGTTGGGAAGAAGGCAATGAGGCAGTCGCCATGATTCCCCTTCCCAAGACGGACAGACTCATGCTGGTAAGTCATGACCTCGTGGTGCACAGATTATTAGAAATGGGTTAGATCAATATGTAAGAGTTAGCCAATAAGAGGCTACAGATAATGGGCCAGGCAGTGTTTTAAAAGAATACAGTTTCCGTGTAATTATTTCAGGGGTAAAGCTAGCTGGGAGGCGGGCGGCAGGAAGCGGCCCACAGCTCCTTTCTACAGTGGAAACATGGAACCAAGTCACAGAAAATGAGTGCCCTGGAGAAGCCAATGGCACCAGAAAACTTCTGGGAGGAAGAGATTAGAGGAAAACTGGGCATCCATAATCCAGGAAGGAGAGCACATGGAGAAGAAGGCTTTCTAGACTGAGTATGCCATAGGGAGTGGGAAATTGAGTGAGCTCTCAGGCTCAGCAGAATGAAATCTTGACTTTGGGGAGAACTAGATATGTGATCCTGTAGACAGTGTGAACTGATCATGTGTGTGTGTGTGTGTGAGAAGTCTCTAATGGTCCTGTTTCCCAGCAAGGCATCTTCCTATGGTGAAGTTCTGTTTATGTGTCTTGTTTCACAGCTTCATTCATTGTAGTACTAATATTTTCTCCTTAAATAAATAAATAAAAAATTGAACCTCTATTAAATAAAAATGGAAAAGGGGGGTTCCTAGCGGCTTTGTAAGATGCAACTTTTGAGAGCCACCAAAGCCACGTGTGTAGCTACCCCTAAGACACAGAAGCCGTGCTCTCCCTTGAGACAGCTGCATGCTTAGGTGTGTCTCATCTTACTAGGCCTCCTTTTGCGTGTTACTTATGTTTAAATATATATGTTTTTGCTTCTTAATAAATTCAGCTCTACTTCGTACTAGCTTGTCCTGAAGTCCCTTTTTGCGGCAGAGTCAAAAACAGGCTTCACCTGAGTTGAGGTCTCTGAAAAGAACTCAGCCCCTGCAGGAGACTTTGTGTAGCATGAATGTGGCCGGTGCTCCAGTCCTTGATGCCTTGAACCCTTATGCTAAGCCTTGGAAAGGTCAGGCTCATAAGAGGACCTTACAGAACCACACATTTCATTCACAAGAAATGCTCGTGACTGGGAAATATAGGCAGAAAATGGACTGCTGTTTTTCCTCCAGAAAAGGAGGGTGAGGGTGGGGAATGGATATCAATAATAGGCACCCCCACCACCCCCCAGGACGCTGTTAAAATTCCTGTAAACATTCTTCTCCCCCTCCCCTTCCAATGCCCCTCCCCTCCCCCTCCCCTTCCCCCCTTCCCCTCCCCCTCCCTCCTCCCGTCCACCTCCTCCCCCCCTCTCCTTTTCCCCCTTCCCCTCTTCCTCCTCCTCCTCCTCCTCCTACTCTTCCCAATCCTAGTCCTCATCCTCATCCTCGTCCTCCTCCTCCTCCTCCAGCAGCCAAGGCTCTATTACTTTCACTTTCACTATGGATGCCTATCCTCTTCCCACAGAGGCCAGAGAAAGGAGAAAGCTGCCGCTAGTTTCCCTGCCTCCCTCAGAGTGCTCTGACAAGAAATCCCAGCCAGGGGAGTCTGCCGGGCTGCTCAGCCAAGCTACAAGGGCTTTCAGGTTGCAAAAGCTGCATTGAGAAGCTGCGAAGGCTGGGACCGTGGGACCCACAGAGGTGAGTGAGGTTTACAAGGTCCAGATTGAGTTCGGGAGGGAAGCCCAGGACTGCAGAGTTAGGAAAAGAGTAAGCAGGTGGTATTTGTTATGCCCAAATCCGCGAAGTCCCCCAAAAGCCAACAAGGAGACCGAGTCCCCGTATGTAAAAGCAAAGAGCCTTTATTTTATGCAAGCTTGCAAACTCGGTCTCTCCGCATGTCCAATGTATTGGAATAAATGGAGAGCCCCGATCTCAATTAGAGTTGGGTTTTTATAGTAGTAAAGGTGGGGATGAGGGCTTTCTGAGGTTCAGGACCCTTGATTGGCTGACATTTGTCTAGGGGTGTCCTGGTGAGTGTGTGCTGGCAGGTGATCCTATCTACAACAGTTGGAATGTTAGGCGTTTCCTTTGGATGGTCTGTTCTTGGGTGGTGCTCAGGTTATCTTAGTTTTTGGTCTTTCCTGCAATAAGATATTGCTTCAGGGTAAACTACTGAGACTCAGGCCTCTATTAAATTTATCTCTGTCTGAGTCCTACTCTGGCAGGTGATAATGGTTGGAAGTAAAGAACTTCCTTTGGGTGATCTGTTCATATTTAGCTTATCATGGCTGGCTCCTACAGTGTTGATGGACATTTAAAAAGGAATCTTTAGAAGACCTGAGCTGGCCAATGAGAGCAAGGCTGGTCCTAGGGCTTGTGTCCTAGAGCTGCCTTGGCCTCTCTCCTCAACCACTGCTTCAGGGGTCAGCAGCATCCTTCTCTACTGTCCTCTTTCTGCTTCCTTTCAGTTTCCACTACCTAGATATTTGACTGCCGCTGCTCTCTCCTGGCGGATGTAAAACATGTGTCTATCCTACTTCTGGGCCCTTTAAAAATGAGCAGTCTCTAGATGAAGTTGAGCACTCCTCATTTCCATTTATAAAATAATTCACTCCAGGTTGATAAACCCCCCTTTATCCAGAGCATGCTTCCAGGTGCTTAAAATCGGGGTGCCAAACATCTCTCCTGCCTTCAGAGAGCTCTGGGTGTGGTGGAGACAACAGTCAGTAAGAGACAGAGTGCACTTGGGAGGATTGAAAGGACTGGGCTGGGGCAGCTGCCCTAGGTAAGCAGAGCAGAGGCCCTGAGGTTGTCCTGTCCCAGTGAGGGAGGGAAGGGTGAGTAGTTTGAACTCCATGACAGTTACCTGGTAGATGACCTTCTAGATGGGATAAACAGTTCTTCAAGACTAGAAACAACTTTCAAGGACATCAGGGTGGGCAGGAGTGTAGGGGTCACAAGCAGATTTAGATGAGAGGACCATCCAGAAGGGAAGTCGTTGAAATAAAGCAGCCCCAGCTTTCCTGAAGAGCTTTGGGGGAGTTAAGGGGAAGAGTCAGAGGATCTAGGCACAGTCCCGGATGCTGTGTCCTTCTGTCTGGGGAGTAGGAAAAAGTATGGGTTGTGATGTTCTGAGGCTCCCTGTGCTATTTGATCTGCATTTAAGCACAGCAGAAAAACATTCTGGAGCACACTAAGGTCATATGACAGCGAGAGCACAGCCTTTGGATGTACAGGGACTCAGATGGGGTTATTGTGCCTGGGGCAGTCAGATAGTCTGAGCCAAACTGTCTATTCACCTGGGAGAGAAGCAAGCCCTACAGAGGAACAGCCTAGCTGCCACCCCCTGATCCAAGGCCACCTGAGCAGCCACTGCAGGTGGATGCCTCCTGCTGCATGGCAGAGCTCATGACACCAGCCTGTCTTAATGTGTCGTTCAGCCTCTCGGTCCTGAAGCAACAGCAAACACAGAAGCGCTGTCTAATGCACACTCACACATCTCAGAGTCTTCACAGGCGCACACAGAACACAGCTTTGCTGAAGTCAGGACCTGGATGCTCATGGCTGTTTTCCTCTTCCCTTCCACCAGTCTTCCTCCTCCTCTTTATCCTCAGTTCCACCATCTTCAGAGAGAGGAACTGGACTGTATGGAAGGAGACTAGAGTCCCCCCTCTCTCAGCTGTGTCTTTGTATGCAGTCCTGATGATCTGACCTTCTACCTACACATATGGGACAGATGCTAGTTTGGTCTTCTGTGGTGACCACACCTAGATAATAACCTTAAAATTGGAAGGACTGTGGCTGAGAATGAATTTGTAAAATCCAAATTTAATTACTTAGGAATTTTGAAATGAGAACAAAGAGTAGAGTCCTAAATTTCCCCGGGCCAGGTCAGTGACCATTCAGTGCTGTGCTGAGTACCATTTCTCCTTTTCCTCCAGACGCTGCATCATGGACACTCTGTCTGAAGCAAACGGCACCTTTGCCATCCATGTTTTAAAGATTCTTTGTCAAAACAACCCTTCAAAAAATGTATGTTACTCTCCCGTGAGCATCTCCTCTGCTCTAGCTATGGTCCTCTTGGGGGCGAAGGGAGACACAGCAGTCCAGATGTCTCAGGTAAGTTCCTGTCACCTGACACCTGCTTCACTTGCCTAAGAGTTGCTGAGAAGGGAAGGTCAGACTATGCACACCCTGTTTCATGAGGCAGGGGCTAAAGAGGATGGGACAATGAATTTCCCTCAGTAATAACTTAGAAGAAACTCTCAAAATTTTGTCCAGACTTCACTTAGAAAATGGTGTATAAATAATTTCATGCTAGACCTGGTGGCACAGGCCTTTAATTCCAACTACTAAGGAGACTGAAACAGGAGGATGCAAGTTCAAGACTAACATGGGCAACTTAGTTTCAAATAAAAAAGAGTTTTTTTTTTTAAAAAAAGTGGGAGCAGCTCCAAGTACAGCCATGGGAAAAAAAGGAGTTGAGATTATTTGAAACATAGGTTGCTAAGATCTGTTTTTAGAGCAGCAGACTTTGTAATTATTCATTGGCCAAGAAAGGTCAATTCCTCTCTTAACTGTGTCCAACCTGCCTTGCATCAGCTGAGATACTGACTGGGCAAATGTCTGTGGCTGGTCCTCATCCTGACCACGCACTGCGTTGGTTGCTTTATGAAGCATCCTATAAGCATTGCAGATGGTGAAGAATGGGTCTCTGACCTCAGGGGTTCTAGGGCAGGCAGGAGGTAATGGCCTGAGAGAAAGCCCTCTGCGTCACTGTCACAGTGGGAAGTAGTCACTGTTGCTCTGGGGTTTGCCAGAACTTTCTTTCCCACGAAGAGCCTTTCAGGTATAAGTGCTCATTTTTATCGTTCCCAAACGTAGTGAGGGCATGAGGATATGAAGAGGATAATGTAGAGGGGTCTTCTTCTTAATTACTCTTCCTAGTCTGTTAATAAACACAGACAGCTTGTGCATGCACATAGCAGGTATACGTGTGCGTGAGTGTGTGTGTACGTGTGCGTGTGTATATGTGTTTACATGTCCATGTGTGCTTCTTTAGGCAGAGGACAGGAGTAAATGTCGATGTCTTCTTTCCCAGTGCTGGGATTACAGCCACACACTATGCAACCCGTTTTCTCCTGTGCATAGTGAGGATCCAGCTCAGAGCCTCATGTACTTTGCAACCTGAGTCAATCATTCAGCTTTCAAGCTCCTCTTTGCCGCCAAAATGTTTCATCACTGTGCTCATGATGTTTCATTCTTTTCCTCCACAGGCACTTTGTTTAAACCCAGAGGAAGACATTCATCAAGGCTTCCAGGAGCTTCTCAGTAACCTGAACAAGCCCAGCAGAAAGTACTCGCTTAGAACGGCCAATAGGCTCTTTGCAGAGAATACCTGTAAAATCCTCCCAGTAAGTTCTGTCAGTAGAATGATATCAACTGTATTTAAGATACTTGTTGATGTAGATGCGAGGAGAAGGACCCTAGAGAACTTGAGAAAATTAAGGATCAAGTTCTAGTCAGTATGATGATCCACATCTATAATACCTTAGACAGGAGGATCACAAGTTTTAGGCCAGCCTTGGCCAAATAGTGAAACTCAACTACTCCACTTCTTAAACTTTCCCAAAGACCACAAATCTATAATGATACCTTAAAGTAATTCAAATTTGAATACTTGTTGTTTTTATTCAATCGTGTCTGGTTATTCCCATGTACAAATGCCTAGATAATTGCTGCTTAAAGTGACATCTGCACTCATTTTAGTTTTTTCTTGTTTTGTTTTGTTTTTGACATATTTTCAGAGGGTTTGGAAGCTTACAGACACTTTATTTTCCAATGTAATTTTTCTGAACATTTTCTCTCCAAAGCCCTATAAGGAGTCCTGTCTTCAGTTCTATCACTCGGAGCTGAAGCAGCTGTCCTTTGCCAAAGCTCCAGAGGAATCCAGGAAGCACATAAACACGTGGGTCTCCAAACAGACTGAAGGTCAGAATTTCACATCCCACAATTTTCTCCTTTCCAACCACCCCTCCCTCTTCTTCCTTCCCTATTCTTTCTCTTAATTTCCCTTCTTCCCCATGGACTAATCTCATGTTATTTCAGGAAGCCAAAGGGATACAGACTAGCATCATTATATGTGGTATAATTCAGACCTCAGTGAATTTATGGAGGTTTTATTCGGAAACAGAGTTATTTGTATATTTCTTCAGGACAGAGGGATGATACAAGTGTCATGAGAACCCATGGGCCTGATTTCCAGTCTAACAGCTTACATTAGAATAGGGGTGGTCTGCAATATTGGCAGATCATGTGACTCCACCATGGAGATTCATGTGGCGGCCTTCCTCATATTCTTACCCCGGCTGGTTCGTCCTACAGTCTTTATTGCCCCGGCCCCCACACCATTATGTCTGAAGAGGATTCCTGTTTCTAATTCCACCCTTCTTGCCTCAGATCCCTCCCTTACATTTGGTGAAACTAAACTTGATTTCCTCTCAGGGCCGCTCAGTTCCATTGATTAGCCTACAAGAATCTCCCACTTGAGGTTGAACCCTATTTGTTTTTATTTCAGTGGTGATATGTTCCAGCATTAATCTTTAAAATCACTTATCTGATAGTTGAACCCTTCAGATGCCTCTGTACCACTGGGTACATTCCTATTTCTAGTAACAGAGACTATAAAGTGAGATTTTATTTTATAAAGACTTAGCAATTATTTGACAATTCTTGTTGTAGTCTTTACCTCTTGTGCACTCTTGACATTGTAAGCTAGCAAGGATTTTTTTTCTCCAATGCAAGGATGCTCCTTAAGACAGAAGAAGGGAATCTGTCCTCCAATCGGCATAATCTCTCCCAAGATGGGCAACTCTCCAAAGTATATGATAACAATACCTCCTCCACGAACTACTTTCTGTCCTTGAGTCTCTGACATGTTGTGCTATGCTGAAACTGGGCATGACCATGGAATGCTAGATGAGATACTGTAGCTAACATTAGTGTATTAGTCAGCATATTCTAAAGGAACAGAATGAATACATATTACTAGGGAGATTTAGTAGATTGGCATATACAATACCAGCTGAGTAGTCCAACAATGGCCTTCTGCATGTGGAGAGGCTGAGAATCTGGAAGCTGCTCAGTCTATGGGGTTGGAGACCTCAGCAATCTCAGTACAGCATGGAAAGCCTAGAGGATTCCAGAGAGGCAGTAGTCTTGGTTCACATGAAGACCAAAGCTACTGGGCTCCAGTGACAGCTGAAAATGGCAGGTGCAGAGGTGTGAACAGCGCAGACGCACTCACCAGCAAGGGCTGAAGGCAGGCAGGCAAAAGCAGGCTGCTTCTCCCTCAGTCCTTTAGTATGGGCAGCACAGGAAGGCATTGCCCACCATGAGGAGCGTTCTCTCCACTGCTTGCTCTTTCTGGGAAATTTCCTCACAGATCTGTCCAGAGACATGTCTCTTGGTTGATTCCAGACCCAATCAAGATGGTAACCAAGATTAGCACACAGCGGGGAACCCAGGTCCCCTGTAAGCCCTTTCTACATTTCCTGCTGCCTTGTTCTCCATCCTGGAGTCACTTTTTCTGCTTTTCCCAAACCTGCTCTCCTTGAGGGACTTGGGAGTCCTTCAGCATCCTCACCTTGGTCATGTTACTCCCATGGCCATGACATCAAGTCAAACATGGGTATTGGTGTGTTGTTTTGGCTTATTTTTTTCATGCTCATCCACATTCAGCAAATTTGAAAGCATGATGCTCGAATCTGCCCAGATGTCATATCAGCTTACTTCTCACACGTGTATAAAATGAACCTGAATGAAGTCTCTGCTTCTCAAAAGGGAAAATTCCAGAGTTGCTGTCAGGAGGCTCAGTTGATTCAGAGACCAGGCTGGTTCTTGTCAATGCCTTGTACTTCAAAGGAAAGTGGCTTCAACCGTTTAACAAGGAAGACACAAGTGAAATGCCCTTTAAAATTAACAAGGTAAGGAGCAGGATTAAAATTCATGCCACTGTGACAAAAAACTTACATGGTAATGTATAACCGTGAATGTGTAGCTGTGGGACTTAGTGGTAGAGATTGCGTGTCCTGTGGGGTGCTGGGCTTGATCCTCAGTCCAGAAAGAAAGAGCATAGGAAAGCACAGAAAATGTTTGAAACTGAAAGAAATGCTAGCTCCATAGAAAAGTGATAGGAATAAAGAATATTTAATACTTGTGTTATTTTACATTGTTTCTGGCTCTTACGTATTGTGATAAACCCTCATAAAATCATTGCTTCTAACTCACTCTAGAAACTAAATTTTCCTGTAAGTTCAAGAAAACAGAAACTTATGTGTTAAGGTAAAATAATGCATGTATGGATCATGAGGTAGAGTAGAAAGAAATATACAAACATTTATGTAATAGTGTAATTTTTAATTAAAATAATCATTTTAAATTATTGGTCAATTTATCATTATTTAACACTATAGCATTTTAATATTGAAAGTGAGTGATTAAGATCTCTATCTTAATTAGAGTATAATTTGAATTAAAGTAGATACTAAAATACTTTTCCCAATCCCTATTAGATATTATTTAATGCCGTTTGAAGTCTTATGAATGTTAACCTTTCCCATTCCCTTTTTATTAGTAATAACTGAAAAAATTGTAAAAGTATGAGTTATTTTATTGGGAAAGTTAGTATGTATTATGTATGCTCTATAGCAAATTTTCATGTTTAATGTACTACTGTAATAAATCTTCCCTGATGGCACACTTCTATATTTAAAAAATAATGTTGTACTAATTGTACTGAACCAACTGGATTAAATCACATGAGATTCTGTCCAAAAGACCCCTAACATTTAAAGGGTTTACAAGAATTGTAAATGATAGATTATCAATTGTAATTGTATCACAAAAATCCATGGAGATCTGTCCAGACAGTCTACCCCACTTGTAGTAACTTAACTGGGATTTTCCTTCTCTCTGATTGGCTATCAGGATGTAGCTCTACCCAAAGCCTGTGAGTGTCTGTTCTCCTGAACTTTCTGCTCTGTGATAGGTTAGAAGGTTGTGACCCATTGTGAACCTTTGAGCATGTGTGTTCCTGTTGCCAGGCTGTTTTCTGAGAGGATGTATCTGTCTGTGGGCCCATTCACACCACTATGAAAATGTTCCAGTCTATTCTACTTGATGAAAACTTTCCCATTATTTATATGCTGTTTCCTTAGATATAATTGTTGAGCATATTAAATGATCAAAATCCTACATCTTTTAGGATGGTCCTCTTTCCATTAGAGTAACAAACTGTTTGAGATAGTCAACTTACAAGAAGGAAATGTTAGTTCTACTTCCAGAAGTTTCAGGTTGGGTCAACTCATTAATCATTCCAGGTTGTGTTGGTGCAGTACAGCATGGTAGAAATGCATGGTGGGGGCTTCTTCACCTCACTGCAGTCAGGGAGCAAAAGAGAAAAGCAGGAAGGGGTTGCAGAGCCCATATCCCCTTCAGGGCATTCTCTCCCCAGTACTTAACTTTGTTCCATTAGGCCCTACCTCTAAAGGTTTAGCTGGATCTCATTAGTGCCAGTCTGTGGAGAAAAGCTTTGAAACATGAGCATTTGTGAAACATTTTAAGCACAAGTCGGACTTTAAAATATTAATATTTGAATGGCAGATTCCTTTTTCTGGATAACGCATCATCTTTCTATGGTTAGTCCCTGTCCTGGCTGGTCGGGGGTTTTGTTTGTTTCGTGTGTATGTGAGTGTGTGTGTGTGTGTGTGTGTGTGTGTGTGTGTGTGTGTGTGCATGAACTTGACACAGCTAGAGTCCTTTGAGAAGAAGGGCTGTACACTGAGAAATTGCTTCCATAGGATTGGCCTAGAGCCAAGTCTGTAGAACATTTTCTTCATTAGTGATTGGTGTAGACCTAGTCCACACTGGGTAGTGCCAACCCTGGGCAGGTGGTCATAAACTATGGAAGAAAGCAGGCTGAGAAAGTCATGGGGAACAAGTCAATAAGTAGCGTTCTTCCATGGCTTCTCTGCCTGAGTTCCTGCTCTGACTTCCCTCAATGATGGAATGTGACCTGAGAATTGTAAGAGCAAATAAACCCTTCCTCATGTTGCTTTGGTCAAGGTGGTTTATCACCACTGTAGAATCCTATCTACAACAGTCCCATATCTGCTTACGCTTGATTTTTTTAAATGAATCCAGGACGAGGCTGGCCGACATTGACTAAGTGTTCACTGGACTATGAATAGTGTTTTCATTGTGAGTGTTGAGTTCACTCCTGACATTAACTTCAGCTCATGTGGAAACCTTCTGACCTCTTTGAATAACATATTTTATGCCCTTTATTTGTGTGTTCAGAAGGAAGAAAGACCAGTGCAGATGATGCATCAGGAAGACAAATTTAACTACGCCTACGTGAAGGAAGTACAGGCAAAGGTGCTGGAGATGCCCTATAAGGGCAAGGAGCTGAGCTTGGTGATCCTACTCCCGGATAAGGGTGTGGACCTCAGCCAGGTGAGGCAGAAGAGTCCTTAGCAGTCACCACTCTAAATGTCCTCTAGAAGAATCCAGGGTCCCCATTGTCCTTCCTCATTAGAACAAAACTCGTTGCTTTTACCTTTCCAACTGTCATTTGAGCAAGTGGTATCCACAGACTGAGCCTCAAGCTGTGTGCAGTACCTGTGTTTGGGGACCCCCACATTGTGGGCAGTGTGACCTTGTCATATGACATAACTTCATCACTAGAACAGAAAATGGTACCTGATAGGATGGAATGGGGGCAACTCGGGCAAGAAACTTAACACAGTGCTTGGAAAATAGTCCCTCTCTATAAATAGAACTGTATCATGGTCTTTGCCAGTGTTTTAATGTCTGAGAATGTAAAACAGACAGAAAAAGTATTGCAGTTCACCGAAGATAGAGGACGAGGAGAGGGGCCAGCTGGGCAGGACAGAGTCAGGCACATCTTGGTCTTCCTTGCAGCAAGATACCCCACAGTCTGTCATCCATCCTCTGAATAGAGGACAGGGCAGTGTGCATGACCCAAGGTGCCTTTGTAAACAGAACAGCTCCCCTGGCTCTTCTCACCAGCTCCCTCGCTGTAGCATCTTTTCTCTGGTGGTAGTTAGTTTTTCATCACTGACAAAATGCCTGACATGAATAACCTAGGAGAGGAAGCATTTATGCAAGCTCACGAATTCAGAGGACTCATTTTAAGTTACCTGGCACATCCTTGGTTTCCATGGTAACAGGTGCATGCGGCAGAGATTTCAGACCTTTTAGTGAACAAGAAGTAGAGAAAGGAGAAGAGATATGGACTGAAGACCAAGGACGACCTCATAGGCACACTTACAGTCACTACTTCCTTCATTCAGCTAGACCCCTCATGCATACATTATAGAACCCTCCGAAAATGTTGTTACCAGCTTCAGAATAAGAATCCACTATGTGAGCCTTTAGAGGGAATATCTCATTAAAGCCTTAACAGTTCACAAAATACCATAGAATCTCAACCTGGATAGACCTTTCTTCTGGTGTGACTCACACCAAAAGTCTTTTTCAATTTTTATTTTATTATTTTTGTTTTAGCATCTGTGGTTTATTGTCTTCATAACTAGGTCTAGATCAAGAGAACAAAAGCAAACGCAACCTAAAACCATAATCACCTGGATATAGACAGGAATAAAAGATGTTTCAGAAGGGATTTAGGAGAGGATAGCCAAGTCTTCCTACCTCTGGGCTGTTGGCCTCCATGCCCACCAGGGAAGTCACACTCAAGCTAGCTAGATAGTTGGACACTCACACTGCCTGGCCTTGCGAAGAGGCAGTGCCTCATGTAGAATTATGAAGGGTTCTGTGAGCAGGAAGTTATTATGAACCTCTGGGTAAGACCTCAACTGTGAATCTGACAGTCTCTAATTCTGCTTTACCAGGTGGAAAACAATCTCACTTTTGAGAAGTTAATGGCCTGGACCAAACCAGACATCATGAAGAGCTCTGATGTTAATGTTTTCTTTCCAAAATTTAAACTGCAAGAGGATTATGACATGGCGTCTGTGTTTCAGCACTTGGGAATGGTGGATGTCTTCCAAGGCGGCAAGGCTGACTTATCAGGAATGTCTCCAGAGAGAGACCTGCGTCTGTCCAACTTTGTTCACAAGAGTATTGTGGAGATCAATGAAGAAGGCACCGTAGCTGCAGCAGCTTCTTCGGCCATCATTGAATTTTGCTGCGCTGTTGATGTTCCAACGTTCTGTGCTGACCGCCCCTTCCTTTTCTTCATCAGGCACAACAAAACCAATAGCCTCCTGTTCTGTGGCAGGTTCTCCTCTCCATAAAGGCGCAGTTACCATGTGGGGACAATTATCTCTTCAGCATCTCCACCACTCCTACAGCTCTGTGAGGATGGCGTATGGGGCACACCATGTTCCGAGATGAGGGTACTTTCCTCCCCTATTAGTCTCATCTTACAATGACAGCATTTGTCTCCCCCTCTCCTGACTTTCATTTGTGCCCTTTGTGGAGTCACAGAACTATAGAGTGCTTTGGGTTTTGTTATGGAAACAACAAAGAAGGCAAACTAATCCCACAAGATGGCCTATAAAGTTCTCTAAGGTGACCCTAAACAAATTCCCCCACTTTCTGCAAGACAAGCCATGCTTACTATATACACTGTGCTTTCCTGGCTCCTCACCTCCTGCCATCGCTTGCCTTAACCTGCTTGCATCCTAGTAAATGCTTCTGTGGATGATGGCCACTACTGCAGTTTTCCTAGTGAGTGGTCCTTAATGCACATTTTAACTTCAGTTTGCTTTACTGTTCACTGCTCACCAGGTATGTGCCCACCACTGTGTTAGGCTTGCAGACAGTGTGGTCCTCTAATCGATAACCTTGAATATCTGCTTTCAACTTATCTGTCTAGCTGTCATGACAGCTTGAACTACCACATGTTCCCTTGCAGAAGTGATGCTTCTGTAGACTTTTTATTGTCTTTCTCTATCACTATCTATTATAGTTAAATCCTATGAAGTACTTAAATGCTATTTCAAAATAAATATATTATTTCACCAACCCTGTATGCATTTTGAACATTAATTGGATCACTTAGAGTTCTTGTTTTATCTGTTAGCTTTCTGCCTCTTAGAAAACCTCCCAGCTAGAAGCTATGGTCACCAAGGGCCAGGATTATATCTTACTGTGCTGTATAGCCACTTATAGGCAGTTATAAGTGGTTTCACTGTGTGTAATAATGCCATATGGAACTGGAGAGACGGTTCAGATGTTTTGGCTTCTACTGGCTCCTGTATGCAGATGGTGTATGTATCCCCACTCAGACTCCTGGATCCTGTATACATGTAGTGTATGATCTTCAGTCAGACTCCTGGAACCTGTATGCATATAGTACATGTATCCTCACTCAGATTCTTGGATCCTTTATACATATAGTGCATGTATCTTCACTCAGACTCCTGGATCCTGTATACATATAGCACATGTATCCTCACACAGAGTCCTGGATCCTGTATGCATATAGTGCATGTGTCCTCACTCAGACTCATACACAGACAAGTATATTTAAAAATAAAGAAAAATTTTAAACAAGAGTGCCATAAGTTTTATTAATGGTTGGATAATATCTACTGCTATGACTCTATGTTTATTGCAGTTATTCTTGTAACAAAATCAGCACTTTATGGGTAAGCATCTATGTCTATCAGTGACATGCTATTATCACATTGTCATCTCCTTTCAAACACACTGTGTCACAATCAAGAAATTCCTCTCCGTTCTTCCTTCTTCTGTCTGTGTAACCATCAATCTCTCTGAGTCTGTAGGTTTACCGACTCTGGAATTTTATATAGATTGTGTCTTTATTCTCTTCATAATGCCTTGGATGCCCACAGATTTCTTTGTTTCAGTGAAGTTCCACTCATTTCTTATTGTTTTTGTCATTCAGTCTCGCTGTGCCTCAGCTAAGAATCCCACAGCCAAACTCAAGGTTTCAAAGAACTGCTCCTGTTTCCCTCCAAGGTTTTCATGGTTTGTGCCTTTATATTTAGAGCACTGATCCAGTTTGGATTAAATTTTATAAAGGTTGTGAAGTAAGAACCCAATGTGATTCTTTTGTATATGAACATCCAGTTGTCCCAGGACTTGTGGTTGTTTTTGAGTTGAAGAAAAGTATTGATGACCAACAAAAAGGAAAAGAAATGCTTCAACTCGTGGGGTAGGGTAGAAGTTACTCACTTACTTATATTGAACAACATTTTAAGACTGAAAAAAATATTGGAAATCAGTAGGACATGAACAAGGACAAATAAAAATTTCTGCAAGTTGACTCAGTAGCTGAAGGTGCTTGCTGCTATACCTGACCCTTGAGTGATTGCTGGAACGCTCATGGAGGAAGAAGGCAACTGATTCCAGCAGGCTGACCTCTGACCTCACTGTGAGCACCACAGCTTGCATACACACACACACACACACACACACACACACACACAATTACGGTAAGTCATAAAATTAATCCGTAAGTTCATAATCAGAAAAATACACATAGCACCATCAGTTCCCTGTCAGGAAGTTAATCTTACCAGGAGAAGTCAGAAAGT
Source organism: Myodes glareolus (assembly GCF_982192425.1). Classification (NCBI taxonomy): domain Eukaryota; kingdom Metazoa; phylum Chordata; class Mammalia; order Rodentia; family Cricetidae; genus Myodes; species Myodes glareolus. Next base: position 50,008,485 of record NC_142039.1, on the reverse strand, counting down.
AGGGTCATAGAGGCCCATGGGATCATGAAAGTGATAAGGCTAACCCATGACATACTCTGGCACTATCCTCAGTTAGCATGTGTCTTGGGTTCCAGAAGGTTCACTCTAAGACATATCCCAGTGATGTCATCACACAAGTCCATGAAAAGATAGTGAGTTGGATGCTATCTGTAGCCACATTTGTAGCAGCAAATAATGGACCCAAGTATCCAACAAACACAGTCAATACAGAAAGCTTGATGTACAGTGAATAGGTGCCAGAAAATTGTTCTGATTGAATCTCTGCTGAGTTCTTCCAGACCCTCAAAGAATTGGAACACCAATGTTCCTCAAACTATTATGTAAATAAAAAAGGAAGGAACTCTACCAAGCTTTTACTCAGTGCTAGTATTATTTGGATACCAAAATGAGATCAAGACAGAAAACAGATAAAAAAGGAAAATTATGGACGAATCTCCCTTTACATAGGTGAACACAGATGCAAAGAAAAACAAAACAAAAACCAAACAAAACAACAAAAACCTGAATAAAATCCTTACAAACAGAAAATATCAAGAAGACCATTTATCAGGATTAACAGGTTTGTTCCAGAAATTGGTGATGGTGTGCCTATTAGTTTGCATCAACTTGACAGAAACCAGATTCACCCAGAAAGAGGGACCCTCAGTTGAAGAATTACCCCCATCAGATAGACTTGTGAGCTTCTCTGTTGAACATTTTCCCTTTTTAAAATTGTTCTTATTGAGTTATTAAGCTATATATATTTCTGTCTGCTCCCCTCAATGTCTACCCTCTCCCATGATCCCCATGCTCCCAATTTACTCAGGAGATCTTGTCTTTTTCTACTTCTCACATAGATTAGATCCATGTATATCTCTCTTAGGGTCCTCTTTGTTGTCTAGGTTCTCTGGGATTGTGAATTGTGGGATGGTTTTTCTTTGCTTTCTGTCTGAAAGTCACTTATGAGTGAGTACATATGATATTTTTCTTTCTGGGTCTGGGTTACCTCACTCAATATGATGCTTTCTAGATCTATCCATTTGCCCGCACATTTCAAGATGTCATTATTTTTTTTCCCACTATGTAGTACTCCGATGTGTAAATGTACCACATTTTCCTTATTCATTCTTCAGTTGAGGGGCACTTAAGTTGTTTCCAGGCTCTGGCTATGACAAATAATGCTGCTATGAACATAGTTGAGCACATGTTCTTGTAGTATGATTGAGCATCCTTTGGGTGTATACCCAAAAGTGGTATTGTTGGGTCTTGAAGTGGATTGTTTCCTGATTTTCTGAGAAATTGCCATAGTGATAGCCAAAGTGGCTGTACCAGTTTTCACTCCCACCAGCAATGGAGGAGCGTTCCTTTTACCTCTATGGGACATTTTCTTAATTAAGAATTGATGTGGGAGAGCCCAGAGCACTAGGGAACATGCTACCCCTGAGCATGTAGTCCTGGATTGTATAAGAAAGCAGGCATAGGCAGCTACGGGTAGTAAGCCAGCGAGAAGCTTAGGCGGTCATGGGGAACCAGCCAGTGAACAGTGTCCCCCCATAGTTTCTGTCTCAGTTCCTGCCAGAAGGAACTGCTTTGAGCTCCAGCTCTGGCTTCTCTTATGATGTAACCATGTAACCTATGAACTGAAATAGGCTCTCTTTCCCCCAAATTGCTTTTGGTCAGTTCTTTATCAAAGCAACAGAAAGCAAACTAGAGCAGGTAGTTCAGTACATTCAAATCAGTAGCTATAATCCATGACATAAATGGACTCGAGGACACAATCATGGGGTCATCCTGATAAATACAGAAAAGGTTTTGGACAAAATCCTATATCCCTTCATGATAAAAGTCCTGAAGAAACACAAAATAAAGAAAACATAGCAGAATATAATAAAGCCTATATCTGATGAACATGTAACTAGTATTATGCTTGAGAATATTAATACTATTATGGGAAAAAAGTATTTGTACTAAAATCAGGAATATGATGAAGGTGTCCACTTGCTGCATCTTGTCAATGCAGTGTTGACAATACTAGTAAAACAATAGAAGACAACCAAATAGAAAGGCCATAAATAGGAAAGGAAGGAATCAAAGTATTGTTATTTGCAGATGAAATGATTCTGTGTGAAAGAGATCCTAAAGAATCCACTAGAATGTTCTTTTTTAAACTTGTTCATTGTTTGTAGGTGTATGAGTGTTTTGCCTGCATGTATGTCTTTGCACAAAGTATGTGCCTGGTGGATTCCCTGGGACTGCAGTTACAGACAGTTATGAGCTACCATGTGGGTGATAGAAATCAAACTTGGGTCCTCTAGAAGAGTATCCGAGGTTCTTAATCATTGAGCAACCTCTTTGGCCCCCAGAAAATTCCTAGAGCCTGTGCATACTTTCAACAAAGTGGCAGACTAAGAAATTAGCATAGAAAATCAGCATTGTTCTTATCTGCCAATAACAAACACGCTGAGGGAAAAACCAAACAAACAATCCCATTCCAAACTGCCTAAGAAAATGACTCGGAATAAGCCCAACAGAAGAAGTCAATAACCTCTCTAATGAAAACTTTAAAGCACTCAAAAGGGAAATCGAAGAAGATACTAGAAGATGTCTAGCACTCTCCCAGGCTCTTTGGACGCGTCAACAGTGTAGAATGTTCAACTCCTATAGGCTTTTTTATGTCCAGATAGGTTTCTTTTATTTTGTGTTTCTTCGGGATTTTTATTATGAAGGGACAGAGGTTTTTGTCAAAAAGCCTTTTCTGCATCTCACTGAATGATCCATACAGATTCACTGCAATCCCCATCAAAATGCCAACACCACTCATCATAGAAATAGAAAAAAATTATCTGAATAATTTGGAAACACAAAAGCCAATGTAATCCTGAGCAAAAATCCTGGAAATATTATCATACCTAGCATCAAGTTATATTAGAAAGGACAAGGTGGTATTATCTCCCTCACCCCGAGACAAGTAGATCCACAAATACAGTAAAGTACCCATGCAGCTACAGCTACCTGATTTTTGATAAAGATACCCAAAGCATACATTAGAGATAGAGAGCGCTGGGGACACCTGGCATCTTCATGTCGAAAGGAGACAGCAGATCCTTTTCTTTGACCTTACACAAAAATTAACTCCGAATAGGCCTTAGTGTATGACTTAATTCTCTAAAACTTCTGGAAAAGAAAGTGAAGACTGCCTTCAGAATGGGAGGCAGACCATTAATACCCAGAATAAATAAAGAACTCAAAAGTTAAAGAAGAAAGGATTTAAAATAAAATGAACTAAGGAGCTGAATGTGACTTTTCAAGAAAGTGAGATGAACAGTCAGTGAATACGTCTGGAGGTTTTAAACATACTTGGATACCCAGGAAACGCAGCTAAAACTACTTTGAAATTCCTATTCTTATCAGTATGACTTCCATGAATAAAACCAATGCCAACAAGTACTGGTGAGGATGGGGAAAGGGGAGCCCATCTGCTCTCACTGTTTGTGTGATTAGAGCACCCACTATAAAAATCAGCACAAAGTTTCCTCAAAGAGCTAAACAGAGCAACCACGCAACTCCCGGGCATATCCCTACAGGACTCTACGTATTTATAATATCGAGGAAATGGAATCAGTCTGGATGCCCATCGACAGATAGGTTGCCAGGACTGCAAAATTCCCAGTTCCTCTTGTGTCACTTTCTATGGCAGTGTTGTGTGCTCTGGCACAGAGGTCACACTACCACTGACATAGAAATTGAAAGTCACAATCATTCCCCTAGGGTTTTCAGTGCAAACAAATAGCTAACCACCAGAGCCTGACTTCCCTTTGGTGGCGTCATGTGAGCATCCTGAGTCAAGTTCATGTTTCAGGGAGTTGAACTTTCCTTCTCCTTCTTGTTTTTAGTGACACCTGCTTCCTTTTTTCCCCCATAGTATGTCTTCTTTTTTTAACATGCAGTTTTCCTTTCATCTTTAATAAATGGTGACTCTTTTACTCTTTTCTTTTTTGTTTTCTTTTTTTATTGAGCTATATATTTTTCTCCACTCCCCTCCCTTTCTCCCCTCTCCCCTTCTGCCCTCCCCTATGCTTCCTTTTAAAAGAGCTCTCCAACACAGATAGCCTGTCAAGGGGCTCAGGTTTCATGTCCCAACACAGGAGACTTCCTTGGCACTGTGCCCATGTAACCCCCTGGAAAACTCAGCCTTCTCACCACTTGCTCATGAAGATTAGGAAAGTTTGCTTTAAAACGGAAGCAATAAACCACAAAGCACATTAAAATTGTAGGGAGCATATTTGAACCTTCATGAACTGGGGTTCACTTGGAGAGACTGATGGGAAATACAGAAAGTATCTGCAGAATCCAAATTCTAAAAAAAATAAAATTAGTTTCCCTGGGTTAGAGTGGAAACTTCTACTTAGAGGTTAATTAACAGCTAATAAAATTCCAGGCTGTTGCTTATTGGAGAGGAGTGAGTTCTTGGTCTAGGCCCTAACCTTTCACCTGAGTGGCCTGAGTCCTGGAACCCAGACTTGGAACTGCAAGGGAATGAAGAAAGGACAGAAATATAGACACATGTTCAGAAAAGCTGGTGTCCAGTAGGGTATGGGTACTCTGATGGAGCCATATCTACTACCATGGCAACCCATAACCTCAGCATCTTTATTATGTACAGCACAGGGAGAGGGTTGGCTAGTTTAGGTATGAGATCTCTGCAGGCAAGCAGTCTCAGGCTGCAATTACCTGGGAGGGAGAAGCTGCCATTGTTTGCTTTTGTGCACACTGGTCTTATGTCTGCACACAGGCCCAGGTGGAAAGCTTTGCCATCCATCCCTCTGAGCCTCATCCAGGTAAAGCTTTGCCCCTATCATGGGACTGAGACATTGGGGTCCCTGACACATAGCCATGCCTATGTCAACAAAACTCATTCACGCAGGGCTCTACTCACACAAGACTTCCTCCAATTCCCACACCTAACAGAGCAGATGGAAAATCTAGATGGAGTCCGTCACAGTAATCAAAGCTACCAAGCCAAATCTAAGTTGCCGCCTGACCTTCAGACAAAGCAGGAGAGAAAAATAACAGCCAAGCTCCCCAAATGTGCACAGCCAAGAAGTCCCTCTGCTTTGACTCTTACAAAAGGAAGTCAGCTTTTCCTGCTGTGACAGAATCAACAATTCAAACAAAAACAAACAACAAAACTACCACTGTACTTGAAGGCCAGACTCACTGTGGATCACAGTTTCAGAGGTCCGGATCTGTGATTTCAGTAGTTTGGAGAACCTCAGTGTAGGAGAGCATCATGGCAGAGGTGCAGGGTGTAGGAAGCTGTGCCTCCGTAGTGGCTATGAATCATGAGAGGAAGAAGCCCCGGATCTAACAATCCTTCCAGAGCATACTCCCAATGACCTTCAGATTTTTTTCCGCTAAAAGTTCTGTCACCGCTTTGTTGTGCCACAAGCTGGTGACTAAGCCTTTGGGGTAGAATTCAGGTCCAAACCCTAGCACTGGGGTTAGTCAGTCAGTTTTCTACTTTTCTGTCTCCTTGTCCCTGGCTTATCAGGAAAACAACTTTGAAATGACTAATCTGCTTTTAATTCTATGTTTATTCATTCTTTATCTTGTTCTTTGCCCCTGAACCCAGCCTCCTCTGCTCAGCTTTCCAAAATTCACATGACCCCTCTGCCAATGACGTAAGCGCTCCTAGGAATGAGGAACATTCCTAGACAACAGCAGGAGATAATTAGACAACGAAGAGATAATCAGAACATTGTGTCTTTCACACTTCAAGGAGTATGTTGTCTATTTCAAAAGAAAAACATGCCTGTCTTTAATACAAGCTGTGGCACAGTAAGGCTGTCTGTAGAGCATGTCTACAACAGGAAGTGCAGATCTCTGAGGACAATAGTCGGGCTCAGCTCAGATGCACTGTACCCAAGGACTCAGGTACCAGACAATCAACTGTCACCAAGTCAGACTGGACAGTTGATTTGAGTGTGTTATCTGCTGCTAGTGATGACTAAGAATGAATACACACACACACACACACACACTGGCAATAACTAAAGGAAAATAGAGACACTCTCTGCAGTAGGAGGGCTTCCAAACTGGGGGAAGCACTGAATTGCTTGTGTGGGAAAATCTTTAAAGGGCTTATGGCAGGAACCAGCCACAGACTGGGATAATTCCTATTGCGGTTAGTTTGTTCTCTAATCAACTAGCTCATAGGTGGAGCTGATGAGGACCAATAGACTCTGTGCATATTCCTCTGGCCCAGGCAGGGAGATAATCAGCATTGTTTATACACTACTCATTCAACGGTGCCATAGAGTTAAGCCCCAGTCTGACTGTCTCTGGATTGCTCTGCCAGCTGCTATTTTGGCTCTTTGTTGGCTGCTATCCTTGGCCAACATTGCCAGTCACTGCCTAGCAGTTCTGGCTGGTCCTTGACCTTGGCTGCTGTCTTGCTGCTCTTTAATTGAACTTGGCTCTCTTTGCTCTTACATTTATGCACCCACTTGTGCTCTTACTGTGGGCCTTTCCTTTACTCCCATGGGGACAGTGATTCCTGCCCCAATGGACACCAGAGAGCAAGCCTGCCTGTTGTAATGATCTCTTCTGTCTCTTTAAGAGACAAGCCACGCCCACTCCCTTCCCCATCTGCTGAGACAGGCTGATCTTTAGCTTCTAGCCTGAGTTTCCTCTCTTTTCCATGTCTCCCTCTCAAAGAGGCAGCTTCCGCCTCTCCCCACTTCTCCCCTTCCCCCTTCTGTGCCTCCCTTCTCCCTCCCTCCCTCTCCCTTCCCCCTCTTTCTCTCTCTTGCTCTAGCTCTCTCTCTCTCTCTTGCTCTCTCTCTCCTCTTCTTCCCTTCTCCCTTCCCCCTCCATAACCCACTGAATAAATATCCAACCTCGCTCTGCATGGTGTGCCTATCCATGTCTCCAGCCACTGCTAGGGGACCTACAGCTGTCCCTACCTGGGACTGGCTGCTCTCAGGGCCCGCTGCCTGCCGCCACATGACCCGCTGCCTGCTGCTGCCAAGGATCCTGAACTGATTCTTTTTCCAGTTGTCTGACAAAAGAAGAAAATAGAGAAAGCAGAAAGGAGAGAGGAACAACAAGGGAGGGGAGGGTGGACAAAAACTTCTTCCCGCAACATTTTTAATTTTTCCATTACACCTGTCACCACCAACTCCAGAAGATAGAGAGCAGGGAATTCTGCATTACGGATTGAAATGTTGCCTGCTTTGAGCTTAAAAATAAAGCGAGTCAAGATTTTTTGAAGTAAATTTGCTGAAAGCTTGCTTTTGACATTGGCTTTTGTTTGGTGAGGCTTCCAGTTTCCACTTGTTGCTGTTGGGCTTTGGTTTGCACAGAGACGTAAAGTGTCACATCTAATGGACTCTCATAGCCACTCAATTAGATTCTTTTCAACAGTTTCTATATAACTTTTAATTCACAGTGTCTGATTTTCTGATTCAACTTAGCATACTACCTTCTGGGCCCCATCTACGGTGCTAAAACATGCAGGATTTCTTTCTCTTTAAGGCCGAGCAGGGTTACATTGTTCCTCTGCACACACATCATGCTCAATTTTCCTGCATGCCACCATGCTCCTCATCATGATGATAATGGACTGAACCCCTGAAACTAACTATAAGCAAGCCGCCTCAATTTAATATTTTCTTTATAAGAGTTGCTGTGGTCATGGCATCTCTTCACAGCAATAAAAACCCTAAGACAATATGGTAGCTCTACTTTCAATTTTGGAGCCCATTCCATATTGTTTTCTGTAACATCTGTACAGATCTATGTTCCTACATTTAAAGGGTTTATATGTAGTAAAGGGTTTATTTCTTCTCATTCTTGTGAAAACATCTCTATCATTTGGATTTATTTTTATTTATGTATACATTTTAAAATTTTTATTGTACATGGTACTGTGCTAGACAAGGACACTTTCACACAGTATATATCATATATTGTGCACATTCTCCCTTCTCCTTGTCTTTGTAGCAATTTGAAATCACAAAGGCAGGATTCATAGCTTCTTTTTTTGTATGCGAGGAACTGAGCGGGGAAAGGAGTAACTTGTCAGATCAAACCAGACACTTGTCTAAAATCATATGGATTGTCGGCAAAGGTTGGGATGTAAGTTTAAGCATTTGACACAGAAGATACAGGCAGGAGACAGAAGAAGGAAGTCAAACCCCAAACTCATGGATAGGGCTGATTGTTACAGAGAGGAACTGGCTGCACCCAGGGTCAGCAGGAAGACTCAGGAGGAGTTGGCAGGCGCCACACAGGCTGTGCTCACACTGAATTTCCTGTACGATCAGGGTCACCGCACAGCCTCACAGAAAACTGGAACAGTACTCCCCAATTCCAGGACCCAGCCAGTTTCCTGGCATGTCCACTGAAGTATTTAATGAATAAACAATCCACATGCTGACTCACAGAGGGAAGAGACTGGCAGGCAACTGGGAAGCAGAGGTGAAGGTGTAGGAAAGGGAAACTGATAGAAAATGAGGTGTCCCACCTACTCAGCAGGATCTCAGTGGCTTGACAGAGAAGTCACATGCAGTCAATTAGTGAAACTAGGTGAGCTTTCATAGATCTTGAAGTGGAACTGATTCTTTTTCTAGTTGTCTGACAAAAGAAGAAAATAGAGAAAGCAGAAAGGAGAGAAGAACAACAAGGGAGGGGGTGGACAAAAACTTCTTCCAGTTCCCCTTTAGTCTTACCTTTTTGGTCATAAACATACCTGAGTCTTCAGACATCTTCCCTCCCCATACTTATCAGGGGTGGTCTCTCCTGATTATGAAACTGAAGTCTGTTCTGTTTCAGTTTCTCTTGGCCAGAGAAAATGGAAAAATCCTTCACAAACCCTTGTCTATGTTTGCTGTCTGATATCTTGAGTTTCCTTTCCTGAGGAAGGCTACCACACCCTGCCTGGACTGGGCTCTTGACCATATATCTCCTTAGCCCTGAGTCCCCCATTCATACACACTGCACTCTCTCTGTTCTCTTTCTGATGCGTGAAGCTCTACTAACTGAAAGTGTATTCCATGGCAGCAAACCTAGGGCCCACTCCTGATGATGCTGCAGAAGCCATCTTCTTGACATACTGACTTCATTGACTTTGGCTGTGTACCTAATGGTGGAATTGCTCAATCACATCAAAGCACTATTTTTAGTTTTTGAAGAATCCTCTGTATTGTTTTCTGTAGTGTCTCTATTGATTATATTATCCCCCCAAATACACAGGAGATTCTTTATGTCATATCTTTCCTATATTTTTTTTAGCCAAATCCTGCTCCTAAGTGCCTGTCACCTGGCTTCCATAAGTCTGTAACCTTCTCTCACAGAATAGGTCATGAACAGCATGCATACCTTTCTCTGGGCCCAACAACAAGCCACAGATTTTTATCTAATTCAATCAATGCTTCCTCCATCATATAATATCCTTTAGATGCTGTTTGACTCCTTTTTTATATCTTCTACCTCAGCCTTTGCAGTGAAGGTATAGGGACAGCAGAATAGCAGAATAGCTTCTAACTCTGAATTTGCAGTGAAGCAGCCCTCCCTCCCCAACCAAAAATTCTTTTCCTGTGCCATATGATGGCAGATGGTCTCCAAAGATATCTCCACAGTAAGTTCCAATGACCATGATCTCACCTTTCCCTATTCTTGCAAGTAGATTGAAAATAAAGCATGGATGCCATACTGGCTTGGTTTTCCATGGAGACCACTTGATTTTTTTTCAAAATCGGACAAGGCCCAGCTAATTCCACTTCAGCACAAACTGTTTAGACCAATCTGCCATAGTCTAAACTTTTTGGTCCAAGTTTCATTTTTGTTTTGAGGTGAGAGAAAACACAGTAAGAACAAACCCTCATGGATACAGATGCAGACCACTGTAGAGCACTTGCCTAATGTGTATGGGGTCCTGGGCTCTGTCCCTGTCACGAGACAAAGAGCATCATTTCAAGAACAAAGCTTCCTCAAGCTTCAGAATTTCTCAGATATGGGATGTAAAATTTCTCACACACTGAAGATGTGGGCTGAATTTCTTTGTCATGAAGATGAGAGACTCTTTCCATTCAGTTATCAAACAGCATACACGTAGATTCGGGGTGTCCAAAAATACACAAAACAGAACCAGTTAATTAGCTAGTGACTAATCAAATCAACTGGATGCTCATCTTAAACCAGTTTCAAGGTACAAGGGAAGAGAATATTCTTGAGTTTTTGTTCCCTTTTCACTTGTAGTTTACAACAAAATGCACACCTCTCTCTGTGGTTTACGATGAAATTTGCACCTCTGTTCACAGTCCAGGCCAGGGCAGAGGAGTGTTACTGTCAGGATGAGCTGTGGCCCCATGTCGGGCCCAAGCATTGAGGGGTGAGAGAATCAAGGCCTATAATTAGAGACGGGAGGTTGGAACTTACTTTAAGTCTCAAAAAATATTTCAGGGATGGCTTACTCATCAAAGTGTTTGTTGTGCAAGCACAAGGACTCAGTTTCCATCCCAAACAATAAAAAGCTGGGGCTGGTGGCACAGACTTGTAATCCTGGTGCTAAGGAGAAAGTGACAGGTAATAATTCCCTGGGGCTTTTTGGCAAGACGGTTTAGTCAAGTATGGAGGCTGGGATTCTAGTGAAAGACCCTATCAATGTTGTTGTTGATGATAGGAGGATGAGGATGATAATATAATGGTGGTTTCCAAGGAGGAACACTTGAAGATGTCCATTGACTTCCACATGCATAGGCACTCCCCACCATATGTACGTATGTACCCATACAAGGACAAAACTAGACTGAAGATTATCTCACAGTCCCAGAGACAGGTACATTGAAAAGAGGAACAACTAGGAATGATGATGCACATCGATGGTGTCAGTTACTTGGTAGGTTAAGACCTCACTTGAGTCCAGCCAGGGCAACAGATCTCAAAATCATATAGCACAGAGAATACTTTCACCATAAAATTAAGAATGCACCATAGCAAGTGGGAGAGCTGGCCCTGAGATCGTAATGGCAGGAGAGCTGGCCCTGCCCCTCATCACCTGCAGCACTCTGGAGAATGGTCCCTGTGCCCACTTCTGGGCAACACAGTAGAGATGGCCCTGAAGGTGTAGGTGTGGGAGATCTGATCCTGAGGACATGAATGGAGGAGAACTGCTCCCACCCCTTGCTCATCAATGCAAAGGGTGAACTTGCCCAGAGAAACACAGGAGACCTCACCCTGGAGGTGAGGACAAGGGAGAGCTGGTGGGCTGACCAACGCTGCAACTACCAAGGCCCAGAACCAGGGTTATGTGTTGACCCATCCCAAATCTATTCCATCTGTGATCTGCTGGAGCACATGAAGGGACCAGTCCTGCAGACGTGCTGGGATCCAGCCTCGGCTTGGGTTCAAGCCCTAAGGAGGGCATGGGATATCAGCACTTCTGACCACCAAGTGAATTGCGCTCAAGTAGCTCCAAATAGCTTGAACTGTCTTTATTTGTACTCAAACAAAGTTTTATTTTAACCAGGGTTACATGAACAGCTTTATTATTGGCTTTTATTTTTGACTCTAAGAAATACATCACAATTTTAGGAATACACCATGATCATTATGAAAGCCCCCATTGTTCCCCTTTATGCTTCCCCAAATATAACTTCCCACCCCCTGCATAACCTTATTCTAGACATCTAGTTCAGCATTTTTGCAGACTTAACTAAATATTGAGCCAGACACATCCTACTCTCACAACACTTATGTCAGTTGGCACCTACTTGTGGTTATAAAGTTAAAAAGTAATAGACAGGCAACGAACTCTGCAGGAGCAGGACTGACCCAGTGACCTGGGCCAGAGCGGGCCTGGGACAGTGAACTCCAAGGGAGCAGGAGTGAATCCAGACCAGGGACATTTGTGGAAGCAAGACTAGGCCAGAGACCTAGGCCGAAGCAGGCCTGAGACCACAAGCTCTGCAGGAGTGGGAGCAGATTCAGACCAGGGACATTTGCAGAGGCAGGACTGAGCCAGTGACCTGGGCTGGAGCAGGCCTGCCTAGGACAGTGAACTCCACAGGAACAGTACTGAGACAGTGACCTAGGGCTGAGCAGGCCTAAGACAGCAAACTCCACGTGAGTAGGAGCAGATCCAGACCAGGGACATTTACAGAAACAGGACTGAGCCAGCAACCTAATCTGGAGCAGACCTGAGACAGTAAACTCCACAGGAGCAGGTACAAGGAAGCAACCTCTGAGGGAGTGGACCAGAGTCATAGACCTCTGTGGATTCAGGTATGAGTCTGGAACCTCCAAGGAACTAGACCTAAGCCAGGACCTTTGTGGGTCTTGGCATGAGTCTGGGACCTCTGAGAAAGTGGGCAGGAACCAGACTTCTATGGGTCCAGGCATGAGTCTGGTACCTCTGAGAGAGTAGCACTGAGCTTGGTCCTCTGCGGGTCTGAGTGCACCTGAATCTGGGACCTCCAAGGGAGTACATTAGAGCTAGAGACTTTTGCAGTAACAACCCAAGCCAGGAACCTCTTCAGGAGCAGATCCAGGCCAGCGACATTTACAGAAATAGGTCTGAATGGGCAGCCTAGGCCCGAACAGGTCTGAGACAGTGAACTCCGCAGGAGTGAAGCAAACCCCAGGAGCATTGAGTGACCTCCAGGAACACGGAGTGACCAACAGGGTAACTGGAACTGTAGCACTGACTGTGCCATGAGCAGAAACCTCTGAGCCTTGAATCTACTGGCACCTGGAAAATTGATCACCAGAGTCATAGACAGCCCCAACTACATCAATTAGAGGAAAAGATGGGTAGACAAGGTAAGAACACATGCAACACCACAAAGAGCAACACAACACCAGTAAAATCTAGTGACCATACAACAGCAAGATTTTAATAACCAGATACAGATGAAGCAAAAGAAAATTACCTAAAAAATAACTTCAGGAGAATGTTTGAGACCCTTAATAAGGAGATGAGAAATTCCCTCAAAGAAATGAAGGAAGAGACAAAAAAAAATGGAAGACATCAACAAATTCCTTAAAGAAAACCAAGAAAAAGCAATCAAACATATGAAAGAAACTATTCAAGACTTGAAAACTGAAATAGAGACAATAAAGAAAAAATAAGCTGAGGAAATTATAGAAACAGAAATCATGAGAAAACGATCAGGAACCACAATGCAAGCATAAACAGCAGAATCCAAGAGATGAAAGAAAGAATCTCAAGTGTCGATATAATAGAGTAAATAGACTCGCCAGTCAAAGAAAACATTAAATTTAACAAAAGCTTAATACACAATATCCAGAAAATAGGGGACACCATGAAAAAAAAAAAACCAGACCTAAGAGTAATAGGTATAGAATGTTGGAGGAGGGCACTTGTTAGTTCCCAGCTGCCCAGTCCCAAAATAATCACACAGAAACTGTATTAATTAAATCGCTGCTTGGTCCATTAGCTCTAGTTTCTTATTTATTAAATCTTTACATCTTAATCCATCTCCATGAATCTGGGCATCACCACGAGGTCGTGGCCTACTAGCAACATTTTAGCACATCTGTCTCCAGCAGCTCCATGGCCTTTCTCTGACTCCATCTCCTTCTTTCAGCATTCCATTTAGTTTTCTCCACCTATCTCTGTTCCCCTATAACTCTGATATAGGCTCAAAGCAGTTCTTTATTAACCAGTGATATTTACAGCATACAGAGGGAAATTCCATATCAATAGAAGGACAAGAAGTTCATCTCAAAAGCACAGAACATATACTTAACAAAATTATAGAAGAAAACTTTCCCAACCTAAAGAAAAATGTGCCTATGAAGATACAAGAAGCATACAGAGCCGGGCAGTGGTGGCACATGACTTTAATCCCAGCACTCAGGAGGCAGAGGCAGGTGGATCTCTGTGAGTTCGAGGCCAGCCTGGTCTATAAGAGCTAGTTCTGGGACAGGCCCCCAAAGCTACAGAGAAATCCTGTCCTGAAAAACAAAGCAAAACAAAACGAAACAAAACAAAAAAACAAAAGAAGAAGAAGAAGAAGAAGAAGAAGAAGAAGAAGAAGAAGAAGAAGAAGAAGAAGCATACAGAACACTAAAGAGACTGAATAAAAAAATCCCCTTGCCACATAATAATTAAAACACTAAACATACAGAATAAAGAAAAAATATTAAGATATGCAAAGGAAAAATGCCAAGTAACATATAAAGGCAAACCTATCAGAATTATGGCTGACTTCTCATGGGAGACAATGAAAGCCAGAAGGTAGTGGTAAAGCATTATGCAGACATTAAGAGACCATGGATGCCAACCCAAACTACTATACCCAGAAAAATTTTCAATCACCATAGAAGGACAAAACAAGATATTTTATGACAAAACCAGATTTAATCAATACCTAGCCACAAATCCAGGCCTACACAAAGTACTAGAAGGAAAACTCAAACCCAAGAAAGATGGCTACATCAACAAAAATACAGACAATTGATGATCTCACAACAGCAAATCCCAAAGAAGGGAAAAACACACAGATTAACATCACCAATAAGGAAAACTAAATTAACAGGAGATAGCAATCACTGGTCATTAATATTCCTTAATATAAATGGACTAATTCAACTCACCTATAAAAAGACACAGGCTAACAGATTAGATATGAAAACAGAATCCATCCTTCTGCTGCATACAAGAAACACACATCAACCTCAACGGCAGACATTGCCTTAGAGTAAAGGGTTGGGGAAAAATTTTCCAATCAAACGAACATAAGAAACAAGCTGGTATAGCTATCTTAATATCTAACAAAATAGACTTCAAGCTAAAATCAAAAAAAAAAAAAAGATTAAGAAGGAATTTTCATATTAGTCACAGGAAAAGTCCATCAAGAGGAAATCTCAATACTGAACATCTATGCCCCAAATAAAAGGGCACCCTCATATGTAAATGAAACACTTCTAAAGATTAAATCACACATTAAACTTCATACACTAGTAGTGGGAGACTTCAACACTCGACTCTCACCACTGGACAGGTCAGTTAGACAAAAAATTAAAAAGAAATAAGGGAACTAACAGATGTTATGACTCAAATGAACTTAACAGACATCTATAGAATATTCCATCCAAACATAAAAGAATATACCTTCTTCCCAGCACATCATTGAACCTTCTCAAAAATTGACTGCGTGCTTGGTAACAAAACAAACCTCAACAGATACAAAAAAAAATTGAAATAACCCATGTATCTTATCGGATCACCATGGCTTAAAATTGTAATTCAACAGCAACACTAATTCAAAAAAGCCCACAAACACATGGAAATTAAAAATACTCACTTGAATCATCAATGGGTCACGGAAGAAATAAAGGGAGAAATTAAAGACTTCCTAAAATCCAATAAAAATGACCACACAACATACGCAAGAGGAGTTCCCATGGGAGCCCAGCATTGAGTGTACAACAGAAACCAGAGACCTCAAACCAGACCAATGACTCTTTGCAATGAGCACTTGGAAGTAAAGATATATAGAGATATATGGATAAAAGTGTTTATTAAGTGACTCACTGTGTCATACTACAGCTTCCATAACGAGACTGATTTTTTTCCCCTTTTTTCCCTCTTTTTTCCTTCTTTTTTTCCTTAAATTTTATTTTTTTGTGGAGGAGGTTGCAATGGCAGAGGGCAGGTACAGAGAGATGGGGAAATGAATAGGATAGAGATGCATGATATGAAAGACACAAAGGATAAATTAAAAAAGTAAAAAATAGAGAATGCCCCATAAAAACACTTCATAGCAATGTTTTCTAAATCTTATCTTTGGAGATAGCACAATGTTAAGTAATGAATATAAAATTTTAAAACTATGCCACATGGTTGGCATTTATTATTAAGTCTGCTGATTTTAAAATAATGGCCTTGGGAGCTGGAGAGATGGCTCAGTGGGTAAGAGTGCTTGCTTCACAAACACGTGTAAGCAGCCTCTTTGGTTCCCCATGGGATGCACATTCAGAAGATGGCATATAGTTCAACCTGAGATTGGTGTTTCCAGCCCTCTGAGAATCTACATGCGCCCAAGCGAGAAGTTGATGGGTTTGACAGAAGTAGCCCTGTGTTCATGAAAAGTATCCTAGGTGTTCTCCTCATGAGTCACAGACCACACGTGCTATCTACAGCGAAGGTAATGGGAGGTTAATGGCATATAACTCAGTTGTATGCATTTTAAAGTCAACTAAATGGTGTAATGAATTCAGCCTTGAAGGCTCTCTATAGGCTTTCTCTTGATTTTCCTTAGGTCTCTGGATAAAGATCTTCAACTACGATGTCCAACCCCTCTAACTATGTTTTAATCATATTGCCAACAGAAAGAAAATGGACGAAGAGATTTGGGGAAATAGGGCAATCTCTGTGTTTGGAAACTTTTGGAGAATGTCCTTTCCCATTATTATTGAGCTAATGCGGTTGGTTGGACTGTGCATCTTCTCTTGGATCCCATCTATCTTAGGTACATGCTTTTAATTGGTATTATGGCTTCTATAGTTTAGAACTTAAATATTGTCCCAAAGCTCATGGGTTGAAAGTTAGAGCCTGAGCCAAATACTTGGAGAGGTAGTAGAAGATTTAAGAGGTGGAGCCTAGTTGGGAAAAGGGAGTCATTAGAGGTGTGCCCCTGAAAGGTACATTAGCGCCTTCTCCACTCCTCCCTCCTCTTCTCTATTTTCTTTTCCCCTCCTCCTCTCCTCCTTCTCTTCTTCCTGGATTTAATTAAGTGAGCAGTTTTCTCTGCCATGGGCTTCTTGATATGTATACTTTGTCACAGGCCCAAAGACAACAGGGCTGAGCAACCACAGACTGAAAACAGGAGCCCAAAGATCCTTCTTGTAAGTTGTTTAGCTATAACAACAGAAAGAATTCTCTCTCTCTCTCTCTCTCTCTCTCTCTCTCTCTCTCTCTCTCACACACACACACACACACACACACACACAAATTGGTACTGAGAAATTGAGTCATTAATGCAGTTAGACAGTATGAGGCGTTTCAGAAGCCCTTGGAATGGGCATGCAATAGGAGTTTCAAGGTGTTTGGAGAAATCAGATAGAGAAAGTTAGGATTTTATAATCAGAGATAAATGGAAATTCTAATGGGAGCTCAAAAGATCAGAACACTGATGCAGATGTGGAAAGTCAAGGTTGTTCTTTTGCTTTATATTTTAAAAAATGAAGATTTTGTTAGGAATTAGATCAGATGTCATTCTCATGGTGTCCTGTCAAAAAAAAACTTATCTACTTTGTTGTACAAGCCATGAAACTTTGTGTGAGATTGCGTTCAAGGGTGGTGTGTACTCTTTGTTTTGGGGGAAGACCTTTCAGGCATGATAGCTACCAGACAGCATTGCTGGCTTCTGTGGACGAGATTTAGAGTGAGAACTAGGAAAGCATAATGGACGCATTTTTTTTTAACTTGCTGCTTTATTAGCAAAGGTGGTATAGTTGTTGTTAAGGCAATTCGCACCACTAAAAAGAAATCCGATAAGGACTGGGGAGATGGCTCAGTGGCTGGAGCGTTCACTCTGCAAGTGTGAGGACCTGAGATCAAATCCCCAGCATCTGGGTAATACTCAGGCAATGAGTGTGCATCTATAACCTAAGCCCTTGGGTAGACAAGAGGATCCCTAGAACTCACTTGCTAGCCAGTAAATGCTGAGAGATCCTGTCTCAAAAACCAAGTGGAGAGCAATAGAAGGGGACACCAAATGTTGACCTTTGCGGCTAGGCTCTCCCCCAACCCATCCAGCTGCCATTCAAACTACTACCTATACCCTGCCCTCAAACCCATCTACTCTCCTGCAATCTCCATGGAACTCCGAAAGACAGCTTGCTCCAATACTGAGGGGCCTTAAGAGATGAGTGAACAGCCACACGGCCAGACACCCCACTCTCTAGGACCTCCCCAGTAGGACAAAGCCCTGGGCCCCTTCCCCAACTTCTTTAAAGAGGAAGTAAAACACTCCTTTAAAGAAGTGGAAGAGAAGACATACAAAAAATGGAAGAAATTAATAAATCCCTAAAAGAAATCCAAGAAAACCAAGAAAAAACAAACAGATGAAGCAAACAGTTCAAGACGTAAAGACTGAAATAGAGGTAATAAAGAAAACACAAACCGAGGGAATTCTGGACATGGAAAATCTGGGTAAACAAATAGGAACTACAGAGACAAGTATAACCAATGGAATATAAGAGACAGAAGAAAGAATCTCATGTGCTAAAGATACTATAGAGGAAATAGACGCATTGGTCAATACTGAGGGACCTAAGAGGTGAGTGAACAGCCGCACAGAGGGACACCCCACTCTCTAGGACCTCCCCAGTAGGACAAAACCCTGGGCCCCTTCCCCAACTCCCTTGGCTTTTCTAGCAAATTTTTTCTTTAAGGTTCATTTCTTTAAGGTTTTAGCCGTTCCAGTACTCAGAGAACACCACAGCCACAGGGCGCGTTGGCCTTACTCCCACTACTGCTGGCTGGCTTCGTACATGTGAGGGGCAATGGGGTTATGTAGGCTTCCACTAAGATTTCAAAAGAAAGTTTTGGAGGCCAGTGTGTGGAAGGATCCGTACCACTTCTAGAAACCTGTGAAACGTGGAAGAGCGACGCTGGCATTCCACACTCTTCCAACTCCCTGGTGCCTCCGCTGCCTAGCAAAGCTATAGACAAAGAGTAGATTCAGCCTCAGAGAGCAAGAGCAGGTGAACTGCGGCCAGCCAGGCCACAGGAATGCGGCTGCCCAGGCCTGTTAGCGCTTGTATTGTCCAGCACAGACTCTGGATGCCAGACAGAGCTAAAAGATTAACCTTTGCCATGCTGGGTTTTGTGTTCATTCTAGTCTGAATCCTCCTTACTGTTTCCCAGCCCGTCTTTTTTGAAAAGGGGTGTGCACTTGCTGCTGTACATTGGACGCATGTGCAATGTTCTTTGTGCTTTCCCACTGCTTCCACACTAAGTGTGCCTTGGGTCTCAGATGAGACTATGTACTTAGACATTTCCACAGTGTTGGAACTGTGGGGGATTCTTAGAGTTAGATTAAACTCATTTTGCATTGTATGGGGGACATCAGCGCTCACTCAGGGACCAGGGATAGATTACCATTTAGTATTTCAAATGTTTCCCCCAATTTTCTATGCTGAAGTTTGCCTTTCAGCAGACAGCGATGTTGGAAGGCAGCAGTACCTTTAGGAAGCAGGGCTTGACAAGGAGAAGAGGTGAATGAGGTATGTCTGTGAGAGAGAAAGGTCTGCCACCCAGACCTTCCCATTCTGTATCTTCTCCTCTGGTCTCCATAGCATGAGAAGTGTTCCACACTAAGCACCCACAGTCATGACGTTCCGTCTTGTGACAGCACCAAGGAAAATGAATGAGTAACCACAGACTGAACTTCCGAGGTCATGAGCCCAAATAAGCCTTCCTCGTTTCAGTTGCTATTGTAATCACTTTGTTCCGGTGCTACAAGTGTGACAGATACAGAAACAGCCCCCGCCGCCCCCCCCCCACACAGAGTGTACATGCTGTAGTTCACTGCTGAAGCAGGGGCAGGAGGAAGCAGGGAGTGTTCTGCTTGAATTGGTAGCGATTTCCGGTTTCCTTGAAAGGCAGAGGATGTTCATACAGAACTTGACAAAGAATAAAGAACAGAAGAAGTCGGGCCTTTGGTCCACCTTCACAAAGTACAACAGACTGTTTCTTATAAGAAGAAATTGCAGGGCTGGAGAGATGGCTCTGAGGTGAAGCACACTAGCAGCTGCCCCAGGCTTTCTTTTGGGCCACCAACTAGCTCCCAAATCAAGACCCAGAGACTTTTTATTAGTTAAGAATGCCCAACCTTATCTTAGCTCTTATTTTAATATGTTTCTCTCTATTTATGTTTTGTTTTAGGACTTTTTACCTTCTTTTATTTCTGTATGTCTGACTTTCCTGCTTCTTGTATCTGTCTGGCAGAAACTTGGCTTATGACCACGGTGGTTCCCTCTTTATCCCTCCTTCTCCTTCTTCCTCTCTCTCTCTCTCTCCCCTAGATTTTGCCTCCGACTTATTCTCTCTGCCCATCAGCCCAGCCTATTCCTTTCCTACCTAGCCACTGGCCATTCAACTTTTTATTAGACCAATCAGGTGCCTTAGGCAGGCAAGAGAAAACAAATGCAACACATCTTTGCATAATTAAACAAATGCAGCACAATGTAACACACCTTCACATAGTTAAAGGAATATTCTTTGGCATAAACAAATACAGCACATGTTTACCTAGTTAAAATAATATTCCACAGCAGGCTGCTCTTCTAGAGGACCCAAGTTCAATTTCCAGTATCTACATTTTGCCTCATAACCATGTGTAACTCTAATACCAGGAAATCAAATGCATTCTTCTGGCCTTCTTAGACCAGGCACACATATGGGACACATACCACATGTCAGCAATATACATCAAAGTAAAAATAATTAATTTTCTTAAAAGAAGACATTACAACAGTAAAGGTTATTTTCTGTAGAGCTGATATCTCTTTATCGTTTTGGTTTGCATTCCCAAATGGTTATAGATTTTGAAATTTTTTATATTTTTTTTGTCTTTTGTAATTTATTTTTCATTTTTTTTATTGAAAAGAATTCTTTTTCATAAAATATATTCTCATTATGATTTCTTCACCTCCAACTTCTCCCAGGGCTTCCTCACATCCCCTTCTATCTAAATCCATAGCCTTTGTTTCTCTTTCTCATTAGAAAAGAAATAAAAAAAGAAAAAAATGAAAAATAATAAGCACTTAAAAGGCAATAATAAAATAAAAAATAATATAAAACAAAAAGACTGGAATAGAACAAAACAAACAGATCAAAGAAAAAGCACAAAAAGCACAGACTCAGAGACACACATAGAAATCCTATAAAAGCACAAAACTGGAAATCATAAGATATGTACCTAAAATGAGGTTAAAAGACTAAAACTATAAATGCCAGACAAAGCACTATGAAACAAAGAACATCCAAAACGCCATTGAGCTTCTTTGGTGTTTCCCCTTCTACTGCTTGACATGGGTCCTGCCCTTAAAAGTAGTCATATCCCCACTGAGACTCTGCTGAAGAAAAATCATTTTTCCTTTTCAAGCAGTTACCAGTTGGAGATGGTTCCTAGAACATGAATGTTGTGTGATATTTTGATTGCATTCTGACACTCATGAGACTGCTAATAAAATTCGTTTTGAGTCATAGGGTGGAGCTAGCTACTAGCTGACCAAAATTAACCATAGATGTCTTGGAGAACTGAGGACAGAGAGACACAGGAAGTAGTAGGGCAGAACTTAGTGTCTCAGCCGTTTTGGATCAAAAAATGAGAAAGAGAGAGAGAGAGAGAGAGAGAGAGAGAGAGAGAGAGAGAGAGGAGGTGGTCACTGGTTGTTTCTCTGCCACTTCTCTGATCATTCGGGTTCTTACTCCGACGTCTGACTCATGAGTTTTTATTGATAAAGAATATTAGATAAACACTTCATATGGGCAGGTGCTCGTGTCCTTGTTCCCCTCCCTGCACTGGGACCCCATCTGGTCCAAACCCACTCAGGCCCTGGGCTTGCCTCCACAGACTCTGTTAGTTTATACGTGCATTAGTCCTGCTGTGTTTACAAGACCTTGTTTCCTCAGTGTCCTTCATCCTACCAGACTCATACAATCTCCCTCCTCTTCTGCAGAATTCCCTGAGGGGAAGAATTTGATGGAGACATCCAATTAAAACTGAGTGCTCCATGGTCTCTCACTTTCTGCATATTGTCCAGATATGGGTCTCTGCATTCGTTCCCATCTTCTTAAGGAAGAAACTTCTCTGATGGTGGCTGATCAAGACACTGATCTATGAATATAGCAGAATGGCATTAAGAGTCATTTTACAATAGCATTCCTTGAGCAGAACAGCAGTATTTGGTTTTCCTTGGTCCCAAGCCTGTGAAAACTCAGGTACTGTATGGGTAGTATTGGGTATGAGCATTGAGCAGATTTGGGTATGAGTTCCACATCATGGAATGGGACTTAAATCCATTCAGATATTGGTCGGTTACTCCCATAAACTTTGTGCCACTATTACACTAGCTCATCTTGAAAGAATCTCACCATTGTAGATCGAGGGGTATGTATCTGGGTTGGCGTTTACTTTTCTCCTTTGATAGTGTACAGAGTACCATCCAGTACCATGGACATTAGTCAATATGGGCGAAGGCTCTAGGTAGGCACCAGCTCAACTTTTCTTTGTTCAATGAGTTGTGTAGGTATTATCTTCAGCAACAGAAACTTATCATCACTTTGTGGAGAGCAGTCAATAGTCTTGGCAGTACTCTGGGTTGTTTGGGGGTTTCCATGAGGTCCTATTGTCCAACAACTCAATTAGATGTAACACATTCTCAGAACTAGAGGTGGCTTCATTTAACAATGAGAGATGTTCAGTTGGGGCTCCGTCTTTCCCATTACTTGGAAATTCCACCTAGCTCTCCTTCATATATGTATATATATTTTGGGACACTATATTAGGTTTCCATACAACTCCTCAAATTTTCCTTAGTTTTATCTGACCCTCTCCATACTCCCTACTTCACCCCCACGCCCACTGGGTCCTCTTGTTTCAACCACCATCCCTGCCCCACCCATCCATAAGAATCTATTCTATTTCCCTTCCCTAGGGAGTTCCAGACTTAAGTGCTTAAGTACTTCTTAGCTGTTCATGTTTCCTCTTTTGAGAATTCTCTGTTTAGATCTGTTCTCAGTTTTTAATTGAGTCATTACTTTTCTCAGTGTCCAAGTGATTTTAGTTCTTACTACATTTTCAATGTTATCCCTCTACCAAATATGCACTTGATTAAAAAAAAATCCCACTCTGTAGCTTGCCACTTTGCCTGGATGACAGGGTCCTTTGTCACATAGAAGCTTTTCAGCTTTATGAGGTTCATTTATTAATTGTTGATCATTAATTCTTGATCATTAGCACAGTACCTGTACTAATGGTGTTTTGTTCAGCAAGTCTTTTCCTGTGCCAATGAATTCAAAACTATTCCCCCTCTTCTCTTCTAACAGAGTCAGTGTATCTGGCCTTCTATTGAGGTCTTTGTTTTCTGTTTGTTTGTTTTTTGAGATAGAGTTTCTCTGTGTAACAGCCCTGGCAGTCCTGGAACTTGCTTTGTAGACCAGACTGGCCTCGAAATCACAGAGATCTGCCAACCTCTGCCTCCTGGGTGCTAGGATTAAAGGCGCATACCACCTTTCCTTTCTTTTTTTTTTTTAATGCAGGCACTTAGTACTGTAAATTTTGCTTCTTAGAACTGCTTTCATTGTGTCCCATACATTTAAGTATGTTGTACTTTTATTTTAATTCAATTCTAAAAAGTTCTTAATTTCTTCCCCAATTTCTATCTTAATTCATTTTTTCATTCAGTAGTGAGTTGTTGAGCTTCCAGGGATTTATAAACTTTCTATTATTTCTGTTGTTGACATCCAGCATTTATCCGTGGTGGTCTGGAAGGATGCGGAGTGTTATTTCAATTTTCTTGTGTCTGTTGAGGCTTTCCTTGTGTCCACATATGTGGCTAATTTTGAAGAAAGTTCTGTGAGGCACTGAGAAGAAGGTATATTCTTTTGTGTTTGGATAAAATGTTTTGTAAATATCTGCTAGGTCCATTTGACTTACAATGTCACTTAGCTCAAGCATTTCTCTGTTTAGCTTTTGTCTGGATGGCTTGTTTATAGGTAATAGTGGGGTACTAAAGTTATTCACTATCACCCTGTAAGGGTCAATATGTGATTTTAATTGTAGTAGTACTTCTTTTACGAATTTGGGTGCCTTTGTGTTTGGTGCATAAATGTTTAGAATTGCAATAGCCCCTTAGTGTATTTTTCCTTTGATGAGTATGTAGTGCCCTCTATCACCATGGAGTCTGGTTTTAAGTTTATTTTACCTGATGTTAAAATGGCTACACCTGCTTGCCACTTGTGTCCATTTGCTTGGAATATTTTTTCCCTTCCTTTTACTCTAAGATGACAATTCTCCTTTGCTGCTCACTGTGTGTCCCCGTCTGTGCTCTATGCACTAGAATTCAGTTCACAAGCTTCGACCAAGGGGCTGGAGGTTGAAATACACAAACACACACAGAGATGGACAGACAGAGCCATGGACCTCTAATCACTGGTAAGAAGCCCTTTATTCAATAGCACCATGGAAGCTTATATACACAACAGTCAAGTGGGCCAACAGGTGAAAACCTTATCCTCTTATCCTCAAGGCAAGGCACAACTTTTAGTAACTCTAATCAGGAGGCTCTAGCAGGGAAGAGCAGCTGAAGGCCAGGACTCCAAATGCTCCCAACACTCCTTGATGTTAAAATATGTTTCTTGGATGCAGCAAAAGGATGAATCCTGTTTTCATATCAATCTACTTGTCTGTGTCTTTATGTGGAGGAATTAAGACCCCAATATTGGAATATTGGGAGCTATCAATTAGCAGTGTTTATTGATCCCTGTTATTTTTGTTGTTGTTGTTGCTACTGTTATGGTGGTGGTGGTATGGGTTCCCCCTCTTTTAATTTTCTGATCTGGAATTATTTATTGTGTTTTCTTGAGTATGGTTAACCTCTTCAGGCTGAAGTTTTTCTTCTAGAGCTTTCTGTAGGTCTGTATTTGCTGATAGATACTGTTTAAATTTGGCTGTATCATGAAATGTTTTTCTTTCTCCATTTATTGTGACTGAATGTTTTACTGGATATAGTTGTCTGGGCTGGCATCTGTGGTCTCTTAGAGTTTGTAGAGCATCCACCCAGTCTCTAATGGCTTTTGAAGCCTCCATTGAGAAGCCAGGTATTATTCTAATAGTTCTGCATTTATATATGTTACTTTATCTTTTTTCCTTACAGCTTTTTATAATCTTTCTTTGTTCTATACATGTAGTGTTTTGATTATTATGTGGTGATAGGTCTTCCATTTCTGGTCCAGTCTATTTGAAGTTCTGGGTGTTTCTTGTACCTCAATAGGTACTTTCTTCTTTGAATTAGGGAAATTTTCTATGATTATTTGACAATATTTCTCTGTGCCTTTGGCCTGGGTTTCTTCTCCTTCCTCTATTCTTATTCTTCATAGATATGCTTCTGCCATACTGTTCAAGATTTCCTGGATGCTTTGTGCCTGGAATTTTTTGAGATTTAACATTTTTATTGACTGAGATATCTGCTTATTCTACCTTTTTTTTCAGTACCTGAGATTCTTTCATGCATGGCTTGTACTGTGTTGGTGAAGCCTATCTTTGAGAGCTTTGCTTGACTTCCTAAAATTTTCTTTTCTTTTTGTTGCCATTTTTTCCAGTTTTACCTCAGTTTAGATTTTCCTTAGTGATTCCATTTCCACCTTCATGTCTTGAACTGTTTCTTCATTTCATTCTGTTTGTATTTTCACAGATTTCATTAATAAATTTGCTCATATCCTCCTTAAGGTCCTTAAACATATTCATAATGTCTAGTCAAAGTTTTGTCTTATGTTTTAACAACATGGAGCTCTGGTGGAGACACATCGTCTTGGATATTATTGTGATAAATGTATTCATATCCTCTTTAAGGCCCTTAAACATGTTCACAATGCCTATTAAAAGCCTTTGTCTTGTGCTTCAACAACGTTGAGCTCTGTGGGAGACTGATTGTCCTAGATATTATTGTGATTTTGTGTGGTGTCTGGGTAGGGAGTGGATGTAATCCTAGGTGCTGATATCTGGCCTTGTCCTTGTTGGGTGAGTGTTCTATTCTTGGTTTTCTGCCGCCTCTCTGATTCTTGGTAGAGTGTGGTAACTGTGAGTTGCCTAGTAGGAAGTACCTCTGAGTCCCTGATAGGTGTGGCCACCGGGGGTCCTGGGTAGAAAGTGTTTCTAGGTATTAGGGACTGACAGAAAGGAATGGGAATGAGTTGGGGGGGGGATTGAGAAGGTCCACAGGAGAGGGAAAAGCTGGGCCTGCCATGAGGATCTTTAGAGTCCATAAGGAATAGAGGCAGAGCAGAATGGTGTAAGGAAGGAGGGGTGAGACTCACGAAGACTGTGGAGTCCCCAGGGAATGGGGGCAGAGATGAAAGAAGCCTTTTTGGAATTTCTTGAAAAATATCTGTTCATGTTCTTTGCCCATTTTGAATTTAAATGTGGTAGTGGTATCGGGTTATTTTATTCAGAGGTTTGGACAAGAGCTGAAGGAATTCACACAATCTGATGTCGTCAGCAAGGCAGAGCTTGATAGTATCCCCATTACTAATGCTGGATTATTACTATTTTGTTGTTGTTATTACTGAGATTTTTAAGTCCCTTCCATATTCTGGATATTAATCCTGTGTCATCTTACCCCAGTTAGAATGACTATTATTTTTTAAATTCTACACAAATAACAGCAAGGTTTGGTGAGGCTATTGAATTAATCACTCTTATATGGTTGTGGCTAAAATACATAAGAGGCCAGCTAAAGGAGGAAAGGTGTGTTTTAGCTCACAGTGTCTAATGTCAGAGGTCTGGTCTATGTGAGTTGGCCCTGTGCACTTGGGCAGAACATCCTGTTTATAAGTTAGTGAAAAGTCAACCTGGATGCAGACCGCTCGTCACCAGGAACTCGAATTAGAGGAAGGCTGGATGATGGCTATCAGAAAACAGAAGCACTAAGTTCTAATGTTCTACGCAGTGGAGAAATCAGAGTTCACACTAATTGGTTATATGTTTACTGCATAATAGGACAAGATGAGCCTGAAGTCCTCAGAAAAAAAATGACAAGAAAATGGAACTATTCCTCTCATCTGGCCAACATATTACATACATATACTGAAATATCACATTGCAGGCAAAGAATGCATACAAGTACTATATCTTAATCCAAAATCTTTTAATATTTAAGGAGGTGAAAATGTTTCCTGCCATCATTTGACACTGTGTATACACACCAAAGTGTCAGACTCGCCTCCACAAATTTGGACAACCAAAGGCATAATGTAAAGTTTCCTGTGGAAGATTGGGGTTTATTTCTACAGTGTAACAGGAAATTTTCTGAAATCTCTGCAAATATTTAAAAGTTAATGTTGGGGATTTCATACAAAATTTCTGAAGTCACGGGCATGACTGCCAAGGTGACTACCTAGAGGGGAGATGAATCTGAGGGGCTTTCTCTGGCGGAATCGTGACATTTCTCACTTGATGTCAGTGTCAGAGAGGCCTGGGATCTTCTGCAAGTCTGGAATCTTGTTGATATTAGTAATGGAGCAACAAGGTGTAGGATGGGATGGTGGAGCTATGTCTGCCACCGCGAGTGGGAAAGTTACAGTGAAGAAGCCGAAAAACACTTCCTCAGCCACAAGACATCGTCAACGGCAACCACTCACGGTGATGAGGTCTGATATGACATGATACGACGACAGTGGCGCCTCATCTTTGTGGTCTTCCCCCCAAACCCACATTCTGGGTTGAACTATGAGAAAAATATCGAACAGTAGGGAGAGGCTACAGAAGAGCTCCAGGAAGTGGGGAGGACACACCCTAGCAGCAACTCAGACCTCCCATTCGTCCCTGACTCTTCACACTCTTGGCCACATAGCAGTGTGTCTATTGATCTGCCAACAGGGGAACAAAATCTCATGAAATTCCAGCCTCTCTGGTTCCTCTTTTCCCTCTGCATTCTCTGTACTTCCACCTTAGAATTCCCCATAGCACCACATTTAGGAAACCTCAGCCCTCCTGACCTCTGGGGCCTGACCTTGCCTGCTCACCTTGCTATCAGCTAAACACACAAGCTTCAGCTACAAGACCAATCTCTTTGCATAGTTAGTGAATAGCAGCCCCTTCCAGAGACTTGCTCATGGAGGGTTTTGACTCAACCCACCTTCAATACCAAACAACTCCAAAGGTGCCGTGCGTCCTCTGGGATTGTGTGAAAGGTGAATGGAGTGGTTACAAAGGCACCTGGGCACACACAAGTGCCCCTGAACAAGCAGCAGATTTAAGAGGCCCCGGAGCTAACCATATGCTAGGGAGAGAGGTTAAAAATGAAGTAAAACTCAAAAGCCATTTCTCTGTTAGGCCATTTTAGGCTTCAGTAGCAGAGTAACATCGAAAGATTATCCTAATGAACAAAAACTTGTTTGGTACATGCTTCTGAAGGCTGTGAAGTCTGGGTCTAGAAGCTGTGTCAGATCACAGCCTGCTGGAATCATTTCATGGTGGAAGATGGGAGGGTAGAAGGCGGCTACAGAAACAAGAGATCAGAATTAATCCATTTGTGAGGGCAGAGTCCTCATGACCTACCAACTCTCTCTAGGACCCAATACTGTAGGATTGGGGACCAACTTCCCATCCCATGCCATCAGGGTGTCTATCCAAACCATACCAACTTCACTATTGAGGATTTCACAATACTGTGTGCTGTAAAGAGTATAATGGGCAAGGTTGTGGAACCATGACCCACCTCAGAGAGAGTTGACATGCTGGCTTGCTATCCTAGCCCAGGGCATTTGAAATTCCTGTCAGGTATAGTAGCTAACCAACAGGATAGGTAAGAACTTTGACATCCCCTAATGTCAATCTGTCTCTTGAGTGATTCATTTCTCTGAGCAAGTGACCAGTCTGTCCCTGCTGATGAGTAGCTATGAATATGGAGCCATGGCTTACTGATCTTCAAACAGAACCTTTAAGTACTGCTGGAGTTTCCAGCATGATGGGAGTTTTTCTGGTTTTTCATTATCAAGGCCTCTGGCCATACCTGGGTGTTTGTTAATGGAGGTGAATCATGGACCTGGGTGTTTGATAATGGAGATGAATCATGACAGACCAACAGGGAGTTTCTAGGTTCGAGGTTGATTGTCCCAAGTAGACTAAGTTCAAAACTTGAGAAAAATGATTGAGGTTCCTTTTTGTAAGGATCAAAGCAGAAGAACTTTGTCTTATGCTGATTAAAAGAGGACTTCCTAGGATATCTGCTTGTGATCTTTCTCTTTCACTTCTTTATTTTTTTTTAATGGAAAGTCAGAAAGCACCTTAGGTTTAGTTTGGTAATGTGAATTTTAACATGAAGGACTCTATTTTGAATTTTAGTCTGGTATGTTGGGCCTAGTTAAGGAACTTAGTCCAAACCAATGGCCACTTGAAATGCATGCTAGACAAGAGCTTCTGGTTTAGCGAACACATCACAAGCCCAGAGAGTCCACAGAATCTCTGCATTCCCCTCCCACATCTTTGCCCAGTGCGTCCCCCTCCACCCATCATAAAATTGATTCTAAGTATACAGCATTTCTAAGTTCTCTTGGTCAAACAAGAAGTAATTTTGGCCTAAAGTAGAAACCCAGAGGCCAGAGAAGGAGCACTGAGCAGAGACCAAGAATAAAAAGAGTTAGTTGTGCAAGCAGAGGCAGAAGCAGGCAAAGCAAAACAAAAACCAATGCTCTTAACTTGAGACAGTTGAAAGAAAGTTCAGGGACAAGAAAGGAGGAAGATCTCAACTGGCTTGTCCATGTTTATTTTCCAGGCAGTATTTAGTTGTGAAATTCTAGCTGCCTGAGTGAGCAGAAACAGCTGGCTGGAAAGGGAAAAGTCATGTGACTGTCAGGCATCTGGGCTTCCCAGAAGTCAGCCATGTTTGTTGGCTAGTGGTGCATGACTGCCACCTGGAGGGAGAAGTTGTGCAGTGCAGCCGGAGGAGTAATGGGTGTTCTGGTCTATAGAAGAAACCCTGAGAGGTTGGTGTTCCTGTTCTTGCGGCTTTGGTTACTAGAGCTACCTGATTTACTCACAGAGACTTTTCTAGAATTGCCTTGTTACCTACAACTGCAGTCCAGGGTCCAAAATTGCTCAGTGTCACCCAGCATCCTCATACCACTATAGAAAAAACTTGATCAGTTTGGTGATCTTGAGTTATTGTAACAAGTTAAAAATAAGTTATTAGAAACAAGTTTAAAAGACCTGGCCTGTAGCTCAGTGGCCGTTCATGGATGAGACCCTGGATACCATGTACAGTACCACAAAACAAACAAGGAAAAGAAAAAAAAGAGAATTCAATACTGATTTGAACAATATTAAGTTGATTTTCCGATTTCTCTTTTATATATAAATATAGACTATGACATACAAAATTCACTTTTAAGTTTAAGTGTTTCACATTACTTGAAATGTTTATGAATTATTGTAAACTGGGTTAAGATTTTGAGGTATTTTGTCTAAAATAAAATATATTAGGGGGCATTAAGATGGCTCAGTGGGTAAAAGTGCCTGCCACCAAGGCTGACAACCTGGGTTCGATCCCCTGGACCCATATGGTGGAAGGAGAGATTCTACTTCTGCGCAATCTCTGGCCTCCCTTTGTTCACTGCACGTGGTGAACACACTGGGGCTGCCCACATACCCGCATACCCACACACAATTTGTTAAAACGTAATAAAATTAAAAATCGTTATCCAGAGAGTAAAGCCATGGAAATAATTTACCTTTACTGTCATTTTTTCCTATGATATGTATGTACAATGCTGTTTACTTAGCTGTAAAAAGAATAAAATTCTGTCCTTTGCAGAACAAGTGAATGGAACTGGAGATCAACGTATTAAGTGAAACAAACCAGTCTCTGAAAGACAAATACGGCATCTTCTTTCAGTGTGGAACTGATATTATTTTTAAGACATAAAAGTAGAGTGATTATTGGGAAGGAAGACCCATGTTCCCACCAAGAACGGCAAGGAAAGCAGGGATCAAGCTGAGCAAAGTATGATGATATATACATATGAAAATGTAATAATGAAAACCATTATTTTGCATTCTATAGGCTAAGTTTAAAAGCTAAAAAGGGGGGAATCATGTTTCACTATTTTGTAAAACTCTATTGCGAGACTCATAATTCCCCATCAATGAAAAGTGTCCCGAGTCTCCTCAGGATAGTTTCTAAGCTGTATAGGAGGAGCCCAAACCAATTCAAAATGCTTTCAAAGAGCAAAAGAAAGCCTTACAAAGTGTCTGTGAGAACCCAGAGTAATGGGTGGTCAGCACATGGGAAGAGCAGGGCAGGGCGAAGGGCAAGTCACATCTACTCAGAGCTGGGTGGCGATAGCTGAGCACCGCAGTCTCCCTTCCCATGATGTCAGTCACCCATGGCAAACCATACTCCAAAAACACAAAACAGAGAAGTCCAGAAATCCCATAGGGAACACGCTCTGTGCTGCTTTGAGTACCGGGATGGAAGTTTTCACTATCTCATTACCTTCCCCAGGATGCATTTTTTCCTGGTCTAGGGTCGCCATGCTATGGACATTACTCGTATCTCAGCCACTTGCTCACCATCTTGGTTACCAGGTCCACTACCATGATCACTCATTGTAGTTTGGGACATCCTCTGGGAGGGAGGGGATGTCAGAATTTATCCCTCTGAAGTAAGAGGAAAACACTGCAGTTGAAGGCAGGGGATACTGGGGAAACTCCCAGAGAACTGGGATTTTTCTGTGCCACTGTAGAACAGGATAGGCCAGGAAGACTGGCAGAGTGAGGTACATGGCAATGCCCACACGTTTCTCCCAAATGGCAGGGTTATAGATGAAGTTGTCTTGTCATGAAGACCTCCAGCAGGCTCAATGTCAGGGAAGCTTCTCACAGTCGCTTTACATGGGAGAAAACGTGGAATAGGATGGAAGCTGTGTTCCCACATAGCATAGGAGATGTGCTTTGTTCAGAAGTCACCCCCTCAAAATTCCTATGCTGATATTCTGCTGCCAGTGTGACATTACTAAGAGTTGGGGTCCTTAGGGACTCGTGCAGTGGTGAAGGGAGTTCTCACATGTGGGACAAGGGTCCTTTCAGAGGGTGTTCCTGGTTTCTGTTTTGTCAATGTGATATAAGAGGAGTCAATTGGAGAAAGGGAATGTTGATTGAGAAAATACCCCACCCCATCAGATTGGCCTGTGGGCAATCCTGTGAGATCATTTTCTTGATTAGTAATTGATGTGCACTCAGCAAGCAGGCACCATCTCAGAAGCAGAGAGAAAATTTCACCAAACACAGAGCATACCAGCACCTCAAGCTTTTATCCTCTAAAAGTGAGAGAAAAAAATTATTTGATTTATTTTTAAATTTATTTTTACATTTTTTTAAAAAATAAATTTATTATTAATTTATTTTTAAATTTTTCACATCATGTATCTTGATCTCATTCATTTCCATCCCTTTGCACCCTCCCAAGAAAACAAAATCTAAGAGCAAAAAAAAAGAAAGAAAATAAAATGAGAAAATAAAAAAGGAACGAATTAAAAATCTTGTCATGGAAGCTGCAGTGCAACCCAACAGGTAACACTTTATAACCCTTTGTCCATACATCTCTACTTGGAAGTGTTCATTACAAAGAGGCATTGGTCTGGTTCGCAGCCCCTGGTCTCCACCACAAGATCGATGCTGGGCCCTCACTAGGACCATTCCAGGACATCCTGATGCTGCCCTGTGTTGGGAGATCCTGCAGCTTTTGGTCTGTGGGTCAGTTCGCTTCATGCAGATCATAGATGGGGTGGAAGTCGGGGCAGGCCAAGTCATAACCCTGGGTCCAGATGGGAAATGGGGACAGTTCTCCCTTGGTCGGTTTGGGGGCTGGCTCTCCCACACCTGTGCTACTAGGACTGGTTCTGTTGTGCTGCCCGAAAGAGGGGGCAGGGCCTTAGAGAAACAATTGTTTAAAACAAACTACTCCATTTCACTATTTGGTTACAATACCACAAACTAAGATATTAGTATTATGTTTGTACTGTGGCTACAGTAACCACCCCCAAACACGGCAATGGCTTTGGCTGTGAGTGGTGACAGACTGGAAGAGTTGGAGGTACACAACAGAAGGCCTCTAGATTTCTACTGATGGAACATTAAGGATGACAATGGCGGCAGCTCAGAAGTGGGGAGCTACAGGGAGGGCCCAGCCCTTCTGAGAGATGTCTTGAATGGCTTTGATGCAAATGTTGGCAGAAGCATGGACGGTAATGGCAATTCTGAGTGCATCTGAGATGGAGATGAGGAACAAGGTGTGGGGAACCCAAGGAAAGACTGGCCTCTCAAAGTGACAGTGAACTTGGCAGAATTAGTCCCGTGCCCTGATGCTCTGTGGGCGACAGACTGCAAAAGCAATGAGCTAGGATATTTGGTGGAAACGGAAGCAACACAGAACGTCTGAGGAAACTATTAAGAGTATTTGATTGCTTGATGCACAATAAAAGAAAGCAACAAGTTAAAGACAGAATTTACGATCAAAAGGGAAGCCAGGTGTGATGGCACATAAGCAAGACTGTCACCCCAGCTACTTGAGAGGCTGAGACAGGAGGATGGCCACTTAGAGGCCAGTTTGAGCAACTTAGCACTTTCCTCAGGATAAAACCAGTGAGTGAACTTAATCCCCACCCTTCCTCCCTTCCTCCCTTCTTCCTCTCCCTCTCTGTGTAGAGGGGCTGGCGAGCACCAAACTTAAAGATTCAGGAAAAGCTCCACCATTTAAAGAAAGAAAGTGCATGCCCAGGAAAGAAGATAAAGGGTGTACCCTAAACTAACCTTTGATAAAGAGAATAATACGGCAAGAAACCAGGTGCAAGGAAGAGTGAGTCAAAGTCATCACATGGATTATCCCAGTCGCCAGGCCCATCACAAACCCGAGTGCTGCAAGCAGAAGAGTTTGAAGGGAGGAGCCAAGTGCGCTGTGAAAATTGGGATACCTCAGCTGCACCCGCATTCCTATGTGGCCCTCCTCGGTTCTACAGTCCTTCGAGGTGTCAGGCCAGCCGATTGTGAGATGGAGCAGTGTGACACGTTCTTCTGGATTTCAAGGGATGCCTTTAAGAGGCAGGTCCTGGGCAGAGTGGCAGCAGAAGCGGAGCCACCACACAGTAATGTCTATTGGAGCCAGGAGTTGTGCCACTGTAGAGTCCCCACAAGGAAGAGGTTTCGCAGAGCTAGAGGCGGGGCCTCTTCCAGGATTCCGGAGGAGACCCAGAAACGCTTGACTCGGTCTGTAAAAGGTGCTGCGTGAGCGCCACCTAGTGGTCAAGGGGGATGGGCTCCTCCAGAGCCTTAGACACCCAAGTACCCTGCCCTGAGAGCCCTGGACGATGAAGCCAGGGAGCTCTGATGTGGTTATTCTAAAGTCTCATAGTTCTTGTAACGCTGGGCTTTGGACGTTTGTGTAAACTTCCACTTCTTTCTCCTTGCCTATCACTGATTTTTATAAAAGGAATGTCTGTCCTAAGCTGCTCTTACCTTAATTCGAAAGAAATTAACTTGTTTGGTTTCAAAGACTCTCTAAGAATAATATTTTGAAACTCATATCTTATTTTGGTTATACTAGAATTAAATTGGGGGACTTGGGATGAATGTATTTTGTATGTGAAAAGGACAGGGTCCATTTATGTTGCTACAATAAAACATTTGAGACTTGATAACTGAATTCTCAAGGTTCAAGACTGGACATCTGACAGTAACCTTCATCTGGGCAGAATCCCAAGGCGATGTATGGCATCACAGGATAAGATTCCAAGATTCCAGAGCTGTGGAGTTAATTGCTAAGGGACAGCAGCAACCTGGGAAAGTCAGAAGCACTGGACTCATAAAGCACGTAAGAGCTGAGACGTGGGCGCCACCTAGTGGTCTTGAGAGCAGTAGCTAGTATTTAATGAGGGAATCACTCTGACAACCTGATGTAATTTTTTATTAGATTTTTTTTTTAAAAAAATACCAATCCAAGTTCCCACTCCCTCTCCTCCTCCAATTTCCTCCACACACCCTCTCACCCCACCCCCATCCAATCCTCAGAGAGGGTAAGGCACATTGCTTTGGGGAAGATCCAAGGCCCTCCCTACTATATCTAGTCTGAGCAAGGAGGTATCCATCCAAAGAGAATAGGTTCCCAAAAAGCCAGTACTTGGTGTCATTGACAGTGGGCCCTTAATCTGCCCAGGCCATGAAACTGTCACCCACATTCAGAGGAATTAGTTTGGTCCTATGCTTGTTCCTTCCTAGTCTGGCTGGAGTTGGTGAGCTCCCATTAGCTCAGGTAAACTGTTTCAATGGGTGTACCCATCATGGTCTTGACCTCTTTGCTCATATTCTCATTCCTCCCACTCTTCAAATGGAGTTTGGGAGCTCAGTCCAGTGCTCTGATACAGGTCTCTATCTCTGCTTCCATCAGTTGCTGGATGAAGGTTCTATGATGATATTTAAGATATTCATCAGTCTGACTACAGGGCAAGTCAAGATCAGGCCCCATCTCCTCAATTGCTTAGAGTCTTAGCTGGGGTCATCCTTGTGGATTCCTGAGAATTTCTCTAGAGCCAGGTTTCTGCTAACCCTAAAGTGGCCTTCTCAATCAAGATATTTCTTTCCTTGCTCTCATCTCTGTCCTTCCTCCATCTTGACTATCCCATTCCCTCAAGTTCTCAACCCGCCTGCCTACCCTCCTGCAACCTCTGTGGAACTCTGAAACACAGCTTGCTCCAATACTGAGGGGACTTAAGATCTACTAGCCACACCCCGCCTAAGAATTAAGAGCTTGCTACAACACTAAGGAGACCAAGAGAGAGCACCAAGAGAGTGAACTAGGAGAGAAGGCCAAGAGCACAGGCTTAAAGAGACTTCAGAGGCTTTCTGATACAGACATTGGCAGAACAGAGCAGACCAAGAAAAACACTCAGACAGCCACTGCAAGGATTGGACCAAGATGCAAAGACACTGCTGGCTTCATTTGAAGGAAGAGATGGGTAGGCACCAATTCAAGAATTCCTCCAACAACCTAAAAAGCAACATGGTAACACCAGAAACCCAGTTGTCACACAAGAGGAAGACTTGATCATCCTAACCCAGAAAAAGCAGAAGAAAATGACTTTAAATGTAACTTTATGAAAATGATGGAGACATTTAAAGAGGAAATGAAAAACTCCCTTAAAGAAATGGAGGAAAAGACAAACAAAAAATTGGAAAAATTAATAAATCATTCAAAGAAACCCAAGAAAACCAAGAAAAACACTCAAACAGATGAAGCAAACAGTTCAAGACTTGAAGACTGAAATAGAGGTAATAAAGAAAATACAAACTGAGGGAATTCTGGATATGGAAAATCCAGGTAAACGAACAGGAACTATAGAGACAAGTATAACCAACAGAGTACAAGAGACATAAGAAAGAATCTCAGGTGCTGAAAATACTATAGAGGAAATAGACTCACTGGTCAAAGAAAACATTAAAGCCAACAAATTCTTAACACAAAACATCTAGGAAATCTGGGACGTTATGAAAAGATCAAACCTAAGAATAATAGGGGTAGAAGGAGAAGAACTCCAGCTCAAAGGCACAGAAAATATATTCAATAAAATAATAAAACCTGATGTAATCTTATCACCTCTCAAAGCTGCTACCTCCCAAAGACCACACCAAGTTTCTACCTTTTGATACCTCACAATAGGGGTTATGTCCAGCAGATACATTCCAACCATATCAGACATGTGGTTGAGGAGACCAAGACTGGTGGCTGGGACTGTGATTTGCATGTTTGTGTTGTTTCTAAATTTCATATTGAAACTTAATCCTCTACTAGTATTAAGAAGTCCCTTGTGAGTGGGATTGAGACTCTTTAAAGAGGTATTCAGTTCTTTTTATGATTCCACTTTCCATCTTTGAGGACACAACAACAAGGTGATTTTTTTTTTTAGCGTGTGTGTGTGTGTGTGTGTGTGTGTGTGTGCTCGCGCGCATGCTCTGGCACCTATATAGAGGTAAGAGGACAACTTTCTGGAGTCAGTTCTTTTTCTACACTGTGGGTTCCAAGCTTCAAATTTGGGTCATCAGGCTTAGTGGCAAACACCTTGACCCACTGAAGCATCTCACCATCTTCAGGAGATACCACATTGAAAACAGACAACAAACCTGCTGGCAACCTGACCAACTTGGACTCCCTAGCTTGCAGAGCTGTCAGACAAATTTTTGTGGTTTATAATCTATAATCCTCCAGTCTTGGGTATTTCGATCTGCAACACAATTGGGTTAAAAAAGACAGGCACAACAGAATTTTGTGGTTTAATGGAAATGGTATATTAAAGATTGGGTCCAGATGAAATACCAAGGGATCAGCTGACTCTACAAGCTAACTTATTAGCAGGGACCGAGTGACCTATACTGTCTGGTTCCTTCTGCGGCTTAAGGTCCAGAACTCAGAGGTGTGACCACTGATGGCTCCGTAAAACTGTAATCACATGGGTACACTGGGCATGGCTGCCATCTGATCACTTTGTGGCACTCTTCTGACCTAGACTGGGCATAAACAATCTATGCAACAGGCCCTGCATAGTTAGGACCATGCTAACCACCTCTGCCACCACATCAGACTACATCTTTACTGTCTCCTCTGCCATTGCCAACAGCCTGGACACCTATTCAGTGTGGCAACTGAATGAATGGACAATCCAAGGATCCCTGTGTGCAGACAAGGACCGGCTGAACAACAACAACTGAAACCAACAACTGAACCAGCAACAACTGAAAGGTTCTGTTGACATTACAGGTCTAGACACTAGCCTTGGGACCCAAAAGGTAGAGCAGTCAAGGATGTTGCTCGGAACTAGCTACCTTATCCAAGATGATCTTTCTCCACGAGAGGCCACAAATGTGTTTCTCCACCCCACCCCCCTACACACACACATACACACACACACACACACACACACACACACACACACGATCCCTAGAGATTTCCCACTGTTTCAATGGAACTCAAAAGGGAATCCTTTCACCTGTAAGAGGTGACATTTATTCTTTCGGCTGTTCATAGCTCAGGAAGAAATAATTTACTAGGTCTCTGCTTAGAGAAACAGAGACAGACCTAGAACTGAGAAAAGTACGAGTCCCTGTCAGTCGCTCAAACTTCTGCTTTCCTTTTGCTAGTCCGGCAAACCCAGATAGAAGCTGTCACCACGGAAGGAACCTCCCCACCCAGGCTGGGCCTGCCAGGACGACACTCCCCTTCCGCATACTATAAGGGCTGCAGCTGGCCGTGGGCGCTTTTTCCTAGAACTGCAGCAGCTGCTACTGCTTCGCTACAGGTAAGGCCGGCGGGTGGCGTCGTAGGGAGGTGATTGGTAGGAAGACGCCAAACTTCGTGCTCCCCGAGCAGACAGCTCACCCAAGCTGATCGGGAATGCTTCCTGGATCCCCAGCGCCACCTCACGCCCGGGCTAGAGGGAGGACGATCTCAGTGAGAATTTTCTTTTCCCCCAGATCCCTTTTTAGACCTTGAGCTAAGGGAAAGTGTCCAGCAGCCGCACCGGGTCAATCCTGTCTGCAGGGAGACTCGGAGGGGAGCGGGTGAGATCCTAGATCCTCAATAATAAGAACTGGATTTGGCCCTGGTTGCTAAGTAGCCACGGCGCCTGTGATTGGCCCGTACTTGAACAAACAAGCTTTGAGTGGAGAGACCCAGGTTAGCAGCAGAAGGCCCCCCAAGCAGCACTTACCCACTGTAGGCATCAGATGTTTGCAAAAGGGACTCCTGAGAGTCCTCTTCCCTGTTGCCCACGGTCTGACTCTGGGAGAGGGTTTCTCAGACTTGCAAATCCCACTCCAACCGAGATTGCAAGCTGGAACTCAGGCATGGAGAACTGAATCCCTAAAATTTACCAGAATCTGCTTGT
The DNA here is from genome assembly GCF_982192425.1 of Myodes glareolus. Lineage (NCBI taxonomy): Eukaryota > Metazoa > Chordata > Mammalia > Rodentia > Cricetidae > Myodes > Myodes glareolus. The sequence goes on along the minus strand of NC_142039.1, from coordinate 49,969,796 downwards.
GTGCAGAGTGAGTCGATGTGGTTTTCTGGATTTGTTGCCCAGGTGAACAAGGACTTGACTAACACAGGGAGAGAGCTCCAGATAAAAGGCTATGCAATTGGGGGGGGGGGGGGAGGTGCCAAGCTCACTCACTGTCTGGAAGGTTAGAGTCATAAGACACCCTGGGCTCCGGGTCTGTGTCACAGCTGAAATCTAGCCCCTATTTTGTGTGCCTGGGGGTGTATTTTTGTCCTCTTGAGAAAGATAAGATTGGACAGGTTGGGACTGGGCGGGATGGGGAGCCTGGGAGATCCTAGATTGCAGGGTCTTAGGGGTGGTTGGCAAAGTTAAGGGAGAGGGTCTTGCTGGCGCAGTAGTTGGGAATGCTGATCTCGGCTCCCTGTTGCAGCCTTCACCATGGAGCAGTTGAGCACAGCCAACACCCTCTTTGCCTTGGAACTGTTCCGCACCCTGACGGAAGACAACTCCACGGGGAACATCTTCATCTCACCCTTCAGCATTTCCTCTGCCTTGGCCATGGTCTTTCTGGGGACCAAAGGCGACACTGCAGCCCAGCTCTCTAAGGTGAGCAGAAGCAAAGCTGGACAGCTCTCTCTCACTCCCTGCGAATAGTCATGCCTTGGAGCTCTCCTGGTGTTTTCCAAACCATGTCGAACTGGGTTCAGTAGCTGCTCGGGGTGCAGTCAGACTTTCGAAAAGCCCCTCCAAGAACAATCAGTTGTCCATTCTCTATCAGCTTTAACTACGCATAGAGCGCTGTTTCTGTTCAGTTGGTGACATAGCATGAACAAAGACAGCAATACCTGCAGGCTTGGTGCTCCTGTTCCCAGGAGTGAGTCTGACAGCTTCCCGTAAGCCCTCCACCTCCTCAGAGCAGGCTGCCTCCCGTCTTCATTTTGCATGGAGCACCATTGCTCATTTATCGCGCCGGTAATACAGTGTAACCTGCAAGCGTGAGAGATATGGGAACGTGCTCCAGTAGGCAGGGTGGTGGTGGTGCCTGTTTGTAGGGACAAGGTAAAAAGTAGCCAGCCACCTGTCTGTGTTCCCAGGGTTAACCCTGTGACTCTCTGCAGCTTCCTTTGACTGACTGTAGTTCTCTGGGAGAATCGGAGAGTCCTTGTGGCCTGGCAAAAGGGATCAACACTCCACCACCATGCGGGCACACTCACACACACACACACACACACACACACACACACACAGAGGAAACAGCAGGTCACTTTTGTCTCCCTTCCCGAAGCTTCCTAGTCTTCCTTAATGTGTGTTGAGGGGACTTCTGCTCTTGTTGTTAATTCTGAGAGGGAATTCTGCCACCTTCGGAAGCCTAGACAGGGATGAGGAAGGGGTTTCCTAACTAAACCTGCCTGGTTACTCTGCACCTGCGGATAGGTGCCTCTCACAGGACACATCCACTTCAATGTTGCCGGCTTCTTCCTCTGCATTTCATGCCAGTAGGTGCATTCTCGTAGCAAGCTCTGCACACCTCAGTGAGTAGCATGAACTGTGGACCCTATGTGCCTTTGGTCCTTTGTGTCATAGGGTGAGTAACCAGCCCAGGTCTCATAAAACCATAAAGGGCCCAGTGATTGCCCCTAATAGACGAGGAATTACACTCTCACCAGAATAAACTTAAGGAAGTTATTTTCCAAGGGAGTGAGCTGTGGACTCTAGTAAGATAACAAAAGAAAAAGGCCCCAATCAGTCTTACCTTTTGGGTCTCACTTATTTTCACTATTTCTGAGATTTGTTTTTTAGCAGAATTGTATATGCCCCATAATACATACATGATCATACCATTTAATCTTTTTTGGAAAAAAAATCAGATATAAATATTTAGGGTGTTAACCATTCACATTTGTGAAACTATTTTAAAAATTATTTAGAAGCCAAGTTTAATGTAATTATTAGGTCTCACTGAGCCATATATTTCCGGTTCTGTTTTGTTTGCTCTCCAGAAGACATATTGATAATTATGGCTGGAGCTAATCAGCATTAAGAAAAAATAATAATTTGATGGAAACAGACACCAAGGAATCATTTTATAACTTCAAAACCAATGATTGTACAAAGAATGTTTTCTTTACTTTAGGCCTTTCATTTCGATGCCGTTGAGGACGTCCATTCAAGGTTTCAAAGCCTGAATGCTGAAGTGAGCAAACGTGGGGCCTCCCACACTCTGAAACTTGCTAACAGACTGTACGGAGAGAAAACCTACGATTTCCTTCCTGTAAGTACAGAGCGCTTCACATTCTGAAACTTCCTAAAGTGATATGGACTTTTCCCATCACAACCATGGTGCAGGCCATTCATAAAAACAACAGAGAATGCAGGTGGAGTGTGCATCTCACGGTCTTTCTAACAAAAAGTTCCTCCCTCAATGCTTTATTAAAACAAGAGCAGTATTGAAGTGACTCAGTGGGTAAGAGAGCTTACCTGTGCAGGCCTGCGAACCTGAGTTTTGATCCCGGTACTCATAAAAGATGCCAGACATAGCCTCCCACTCTCCTGCCATCCCAGAACTATGGGGAATGAAACTAGGTGGATCATGGGCTTGGGACCACCACCCTAGCCGGGCTCAGGAAGAGACCTTATTTCAAAGGAATAAGGCCGAGCGTAAGACCAGGACATCTGATCACTTCTCTTGCCTCCACAAATGCACAGGCATGCACACCCATATACACTCATGTACACACGCAAACACTCCACAGATGCACAGGTATGCACACCATACACACACATACCACATATGCATACTCACACAAAGCAAAAGAAGATCTGAAAAGCCACTAGAAGTATAATCAACTTTTGCTGGCTTATGGAGCATTGATATAAGATTCAAAAGGAATTAGTAACCTTTGCATTAACATCAGAAACGTTAAATAAAGAGCTATATTTACCACTACTCCACCATAACTTTAAAAAAATGGTTAGGGCAGTAAATTTAGTGTTATGCATTTTTCAACACAACAAAAAAAGTACAAAGGTTAGATTTTAATGAAACTTTTTAATTTTTGTGACTTTTTTCTTTTCAGGATTTTAGAAAACTTCTTTAGGGAATAGAAGTTATTCATGGCCCTTTCTTTTTAAAAAATAGGAGTTCTTGGCTTCAACTCAGAAAATGTACGGTGCCGACCTGGCCCCCGTGGATTTTCAGCAGGCCTCTGACGATGCAAGGAAGGTCATAAACAAGTGGGTCAAAGATCAAACCGAAGGTAAGAGACTGCACTGTACTGGCCCTGTTAGTCAGCTTTCTCTTGCTGTTGCTCATACCTGTCACAATCAGCTATAAAAGACTGATTTGGACTCGTGGTTTTGATGGTTTCCATCTATAACCAACTGATCCTATTGATTTGGTACCATGGAAATACAGTGCCTTGTGGTGAGACAACATGGCAGAGGAGGCCCGTTCACCTCACTGGTGAATAAAAAGGAAGAGGGAGAGACCAGTGTCTTACCATTGTTTTCAATAGCAGCATCCCTCCTCCAGAATGGGTTTGATGATGAAGACCGACAATCCCAGCTCTTGGAATGCTGAGGCAAAAGGATTGCTTTGAGTACATATAGCAAGACCCTCTCTCAAAATAAAAAACCAAAAGAAAATGCATTCCCCGGTGACCTAAAGACCCCTGACTAGGTCCCACATCTTAAAGGCTCTGCTGCCTTTCAATGCTGTATGGATCAGGGACCAAACTTTTAACCCTTCTGAACCATAGCAGAGCCATTGTGCACAGGTTCTTACTCCCCCTTCCACTCTCTCACTTGCTTCTTCTTTCTCCCTCCCTCAACTTCCCAACTCCTGAGTCATGGACACTGGCGTTCCCTAGTAGAAAGGAGAACTTCAGATGTTAGAAATTTATCAGTGGAGAGATTTAATGGAAGCAGTTGAGTACCTATGGGTTCCCCCAAACTACATTGTAAAGTTAAAATCAACATTGAAATGCAGAATAAAATTAATAAAAATGCCTCTCCCAAAGTGTTTCATGCTTGTATTGAAAGAAATGGGTTGTGAAACCTCACGGAACATATGAAATCGGTATTTAGAAACTGTTGAATTCGTAATAGTTTCGGCCAGCATCTTGTCCTACAGTAACTTGTCCGACAGTGAGTCGGGAGTGACTCACCCTCTGGACCCAATTCAGCTTGGTAATGGATCTCTCTTCAGTCTTGCTACTGTGTGAGTCAGCACCCAGGGGAGCCCGTCCCTTCCTACCCAGCAGTGTGCCAGGCTGTGGGGAGAATGGCTTCTGTTTCAATAGACTTACCCACTGGCTAAGTCTCATCTCTTAGAGATTTGTTAAAAATCCTTTTCATGAGAGCAGGCTTCTACTTAGCAGATTTGAAGACATCATTTGTCAATGACTACAAACATTTCCACTAAGGAATTTTGTTTGTTTTCTGTAAAGAAGGAAGCATTCACAAAATAAGGGTTATTGTCTCCACCCAGTAAAGATGAATGTTCTCATTTTAAACCTTGGCAGACAGTTGACTTATTTTAGTGATTTTATTTTTCTGGTTCAAGGGATGGAACCTTAGGACGTGCTAGACACAAGCTCTCTCAGTGAGACTTGTGGGTCTTACAAATTGACTTATTTCAAATAAAAATGGGACAAATTCCTAACTTAACACCAAGTTAAAGCAAAATGAAGTGCGAATTCTATGTCTAAATCACATTTTCGAGCTAATTATCTATTCAAGTTTGGAATTCTAAGGCGGACCTTTAAAAAAGCTGACTTTATCTTTTCAGGGAAAATTCCAGAACTGTTAGCTGCGGGTGTGGTTGACAGTATGACCAAACTTGTCCTGGTGAATGCCATCTACTTCAAAGGAATGTGGAAGGATAAATTCAGGAAGCAGGACACAACCGATGCTCCATTCCGACTGAATAAGGTCAGGTGACACTATCCTCCTGGGCTGTTCTTGTTTGTATGTGTGTGAGTACCAGGGATATACCACAGGGCTTCCCCAATAAGCCAGGCTGTTACCACTGAGAACTCCTCCCCAAGGCCCCAAATTCCTCTCTTTGAAAGACAAGAGGAAATAATTGGGGTGATTTTTTTTTTCTTTTTGTAACCATCCAGAAAGACACAAAAACCGTGAAGATGATGTATCAAAAGAAAAAACTTCCAATCGGGTACATTCAGGATCTGAATTGCAAGGTGCTGGAGCTGCCGTACCAAGGGGAAGAACTTAGCATGGTCATTCTGCTGCCTGAAGACATCGAGGATGAGTCCACTGGTCTTAAGAAGGTACCTGCTATCGGCATCATGATTCATGGCTCCTTTCACTGTGCTGTGCTTCCACTTCCCATACGTGCACTGTACTGCACGCGCTTGCTGTTCATCCATAGACTTTACAGGAAATCCCTTCCAGTTCACCACCATTTTTATTAATATAGTCCATCAGAGCTTGCTACTCTGAGGCATCATGTTTATACTGTTATCATCATCATCATTATTATTACTACTCATAATTTGAAGTACCCAAGTACCTTGTGCTAAGAAAGTGTTCTGTCACTGAGCCACACTCTCAACCCAGAAGCCTACAGCTTAAATGTTCAGAATACCATGGCTTTCCATGAGCCATTGTGACAGAGGAACATCTGAGGATTTAAAGGAAAATGGAACCGTGGTGAGTGCTCCCTCACAGAAAGTCTCTCGAAGTAACTTGAAAGAAAGTACAGTAAGAAGTGATTACATCTTTGGGGACTGGGTGTCTCCTGACAGGCTTAGAAGTAGACACAATTGTGAAGATTACAGTTTTCCCTCAGAAATCCTAGGCCACCATGCGCCTTCACTCTTGTTCCTTTCCAGCCTACGCCGGCATCAGGAAGGACCTGGGGTCATTTCTCATGTACAGAGTAGGTACTGACTACTGGCACTATGAATGTGGTCCTTTTGTCAGTTGTATTTTCTTTCTGGTGTTTTATTTTATTATAAAATGAGACTCTAATCTCAAGAAAGAAACTTTCACTCTCCGTAAGATAAGTGGTTCTGTTCTAGTCCAATAGAGGCACAATAATACTTGATATTTATATGGTACTTACTCTGTGTCAAACCCTTTAAATACATCGATTTATTCAATAGTCACAACAATGCTACGAAGTTGGTGCCATTAGTATGATTATTCTATTCTATTCTATCTATTATATTCTATTCCACTCCTCTCTCCTCTGTTCTGCTCTACTTGACTCCACTCCACTCCATTCCATGGGCAAGGTCTTGCTGTGCAGTCTAGGGTGGCCTTAACCTCGCAACCTTTCCTCAGTGACTCACAGATGCTGCGATTGCAGCTGTGTGCCCCACGCAAGCTTTCCTTGTTTTAAATGAACTAAGTCCCATACATTGTGTTCCTTTTTAAACTTTTATCCGGAAGTTATTAGAGACTACTTCAGTTATCGTGAAGTTTACAGATCACTGCAACTTTAGGATGTTTCAGAATAAATAGAAGAAACTTCTAAATTTTCCCTTGTACCATTCAAGCAACTACAATAAAAAAAGCTGTGCTGGCTTATCAAAGTGATTCAGTGTGATAGAGGTTTGGGAAATCCTGAGTAGATGGAGGAATGGATAGATGGGTGGACTGAATGAAGAGCAGGAGGGAAGAATCCGAGAGAGTTGGGTGAGTGATGGATTGAGAGAAGGATGGATGGGCAGATGAGCAGGAGAGAGGAAGAATGGCTGACAGACTTGGTATTGAATGTGTTTGTACTTGGATCCTCAAGAACCTAGAAAACAGTTCTGCCATATTCCACCAACTGACAGACAAAAATGAAATCTTTTAAGTAGAATCTGTTGGGGCAGAAAGCGTAAAGGAAACCGTATGAGCAGTGCCAATTGTGAATCCATTCATTTGAATAGTACCTTATCACAGTAATAAATTAACTTCTTTCTGTTTTACATTAATTCTAGATTGAGGAGCAATTGACTTTGGAAAAACTTCAGGAATGGACCAAGCGTGAGCACTTGGAAAACATTGATGTCCATGTCAAATTGCCCAGATTCAAGCTGGAAGAAAGCTACACACTCAACTCCAACCTCGGCCGCCTGGGAGTGCAGGATCTCTTTAGCAATGGGAAGGCTGATCTGTCTGGCATGTCAGGCGCCAGAGATCTTTTCATATCAAAAATCATCCACAAGTCCTTTGTGGAAGTGAATGAGGAGGGAACAGAGGCAGCCGCCGCCACAGGAGGCATCGCCACGTTCGCCATGCTGTTGCCGGAGGAAGAGTTCACAGTGGATCACCCATTCCTCTTCTTCATTCGGCACAACCCCACAGCTAACGTGCTCTTCCTCGGTAGAGTTTGTTCCCCATAGAAGAGACTTTAGAGGTACAAGACAGAGCTTAGAGTTTTATTCCCTGAGATTTCAATGACGATAATTTCCATTGGCCCTTGCCAATAAAATGTCTATACAGAAACTAATCTTTAGTTTCCTTTGTGTGTTTAATCCTGTTGGCTTTTTATACGCATGACTTTAGGCATGGGTGTCTATTTTGTTTTTTAACCTTGAAAATAATTCAATGGTTGTTGTTGAGTGCAACAGTTCATTTATTCTTTTCAATAAATCGGGTGTATAATTCTTGACCATAAGGTAACCTATGGAATTGACATACTCTTCTGACAGGCATGAGAAGGTATGGCTTTTTTCAAAGACAGTTGTTTCTCAGTTTAGAATTAGAGTAAGGCAAAAAAGAAAGAGGGATAAAAACTAACAAGTAATAACACATTAATTAAATTAAAAAATCCCAAATAACAATTACTATCTAATTTCCCTTATGCTTTGTGAAATGAAACCATGCTGTTTCTTTTAAAGCTAGAGTTTTGGAAGCCACAGTCAAAGGCATTCTTGGTTATTGAAGGGAGGGTTAAAACAGATACACTATGGGAACAAAGACCACCCTCCTTATGAAGACACATTTGCCTCCTATGATTCCATGCTGTAGGATTAATGACCTTATCAATCAGCTTTTCTGTGTTTTTGACCACCATTACACAGGTTGCTATAGTGATAGGGTGGCTTTGTATAGTAGTGAAGGAAGCTGAACTAGGGACTCTTGGATTGACTTTTGTCAAATGCACTCCTTTGGATTCTCCATTTTGTTCTTCCATAAGACTGTTGATTCGTTGACTCTGCAAGACAGGTGGTGCCCATCCTCTTTTCTCGCAGGCAAGCCAAGGCTACATTCATAAGCGCAATTGGTGAATGAGGTCAACTGATAGTGATGACTGCATAGGTTAGAATCCAAACTGTAGGAAATCACCAGGGAACTTTTTTCTTCTCCAACTGTGGGATAATGCTTTTGTACACTGTAATGATTTGTCATTCTTTTGGTTTAATAAATTTGCCGATTGGCTAGTAGCCAGGCAGGAAGTATAGGCGGGGCAACCAGACTCAGAGAATTCTGAGAAAAGGAAAGGCAGAGAGACAGTCACCAGCAAGATGCAGAGGAAGCAAGATGAGAATGCATTACTGAGAAAATGTACCAAGTGGCTACACATAGACAAGAATTATGGGTGAATTTAAGTGGTAAGAGCTAGTTAGTAATAAGTCTGAGCATTAGACCAAACAGTTTATAATTACTATAAGCCTCTGTGTGTTTATTTGGGACCAAATGGTTGCAGGATTGGGTGGGACAAGAACTTTCATCTACATTCTCCCCACTCCCCCAGTCAAATACTATCACCTACGCACTCCAGGTTCTCCCAGATCTAGGAGAAAAGAAAAGCAGTAGACACTACCTCTAGCTCTTCCTTTGGGCTGTTCCTTTAGTTTGGATCTGGAATATTCCTCCAAAGACCCATGTAGTGTTCCTGGGAGATGGTGAAACCTTAAGAGGTGGGGTCCTCAGGGAAAGCCTTCAGGTTATTGTGGGCTGTGTCCCTGGAAGGGATTACAGCCCCAGTCTCCTCTTTCATCTACTCTGTCTCCATGTGAGCATTTTGGGCTTACAGCCTGCTCCAAGTCACTGCCATCTGACTTTCTACCAAGACCATGGGATCATGGATAAGAGTTTGAGACCAAATCACCCTTCGCTCTTTATATAGATTGATTATCTATGGTACTTATCATGGTAATGGGAAGCTAAAACACTCTTCCAGCAAAACCCAATGTTTTCATTCTAAGAAATGTTGATTTTATAGCAATGAAATTCCAAGAGTCTCAGTGACTCTGCTCAAATCCATTTTACTTATGGGGTAACTACAAGTAAGTTGTCAAAGGTCAAACATACTTTGAAGCCCCAGATCACAGAATAGACTTTGATTCGCAATTTGCTTGAGAGACACATTTGATTCATGTCATAATAAACCAGTTAATGCAACCCTTAACTGAAACTCCAATATAGTCAGCAACAAGATGCTAACAGAATGGGAGGAATTTCTGCAAGAGCCAAGAGAAAACTGCAAACCCAGGGGCAAATTTGGTCACCAGTGTCTCAGCAGCACTAATCAGTATAGAGGAGGTACCAAAAACCAAAGGGCTGTTTGGTTTTGTCGCTGTTAAGGCAAAGGTAAACAGAGTTTGGCCTTCCAAAACTCTGGAAGTTTTCCTCCTCTGCTTTTACATGACCCCAAGAGTGTGCTGCAGCCACCGGACAACCCCAATTTCCATCTTAAATCTGTAACTGCTGCCTGTGGGTACATGCAGATGCAAACTACAGGCACCTCTGTGGGGGCAGCAGAGCTAGCCCTAAGCCTCAACTCATCATTACAATCTACTTTCCAAGTACAGTATCCAGAGTATAATCAAAGATAACCATTTGGGTGGGGAACCATGGCAACATGGACCAAAGCAGCCTTAAAAAAAGAGAATGGAAATAGTGGAAGACTCCAAACGTTGAAACCTCCCAACAAGCTAGAGAACCACAGTTTTCAAAGATAAAGTCTATGACAGCCATGGTCAAACATTTCAGTAGGCAATTACCAGTTTGCAAAAGATAAGCAAATCTGATTGAAAAGGGACTGGAAACCTCAGAGCTTAAAAATATAATAATAAATTATGTCCATAGGAAAAAATGAGGTAACAAGAGAAAGAATTTGTGGATTTTAAAATCTGATGAAGCAATCCGTTAAAGTTATTAAGTGATTAACCGATTTTAGTTTCTTCTAGAAAGTCAAACATAGTCAATAAACTCCCAAAAAGCAAGTATGGGAAAGACAGAGGGAATGATAAGCATCTCCAACGAGTTAGGCTAAAGATGCTTGGAGATGGGGAGGGGCACAGAGCAGACTAGTACATAAAAAAGCAAACATTCGGGCCAAGGAGATGGCTCAGTTGGTAAAAGCATGAAAACCTGAGTTTGGCTCACCAGCACCCACATAAAAACCCTGTGTGGAGGAGTATGTCTGTAACTTCAGCACTCTGTCGAGGGAGGAGAGAGACAGTAGGTCCCTGAAGACAACTGCTTAGTCAACCTAGTCAGTCAGTAGGGTCCAAGTGCAGTGGGAGATAATGTTCAAAACACCAGATAGAGAGTGATGAGTTGTGGTCCCCAGTGTGCAGACACTGCAGATGTATTTTACTTTGCATCACTAACTCACAAATAATGACACAGAGACTTCTTATTAATTATAAAAACCTGGTCTTAGCTTAGGCTTGTTTTGGACTAGCTCTTATAACTTAAATTAACCCATTTCTATTAATCTACGTTCTATCATGTACTGTCCTTCCTGTTTCTTCTGTGTCTTTGTCATGTGCTAGATTCCTCCCCCTACTTCCTCTCTCTGCCCAGAAATCCCATCTATATCTCCTGCCTCGCTATTGACTGTTCAGCTTTTACTTACACTGATCACAGATCTAGACCTTCACGCAGTGTACAAATATCCTACGACAATACACAGTCACATGCACATATGCACACATGTGTAGACACACCCACACAGGTGTACTCCCGCACCAACACATACATATGTCCCCCATACACATGCACAAGAGAGCAAAAGCTAACATTCAAAATGCTTGTTCCAAACAAGATGAAAGGCATCAGTGCATGCCCTGAACCCTAGCAGGGGAAACAAAACAAGTCTGTATCAAATGCTAGAAAAACTGCAGGAGGCCTAAGACCAAGGTCATAAAAACAATCCAATAACACAACACACAGCCACAGGAACTGAGAAAGCCAGGTCAAAGAGAGTTCTTCCAATTTACAAGGAAAAGCAAACTTGAAATCATACCAGCTTTAACTTAGTCTACATTTGAGAAAAATATCCTTCAAGATACATACAGATAAACAAAAACTAATAGCATTGATTAAGCAGATTTTGCCTTTAAGCCACTCCGAGGAATAGTCTTTATGCACAAGGAATGTTAGAGTTGAAAGAAGAAAAGAAAGAACAAGGAAACTGTGTATATATGGTAAATTTAAACAAATATGAACCATATAGAACAATAGCAACAGTGTCTAAAGAGTTTTCAAAGTATATAGAATTAAAATAAATGATAATCCAGGTTTGGAGGTTCTAGGTACCCAGGATGCTGGTGTAAGAGGATTATTTGAACTCATGTGTTTGAGGATAGTTGATACAACATCACAACATTATCTAAACTATAATTCTAAATAAATAAAAGTAAATAATAATGTAGAAGTCATAGGGTGGGGGATGGAGTTTAATGCTCCATGATCCTTCAGCTAGAGGTATAGTTCAGTCTCTAGCATCTCCTTCTCTTAGAGAGAAGTTTCCAAGGTCATTACATTGTCTGGGAAGAGAAGCCAAGGATGTATGCTGAAATGCCCCAAGTCTGGAAGAACAGTAAAATGATTTGACAGCTTCTAAATTAAACCAAAGAGAAATAAAGAATGCATACTCAATCCAAAGAAGGCAAGAAAGAGGGAAGAAATCAAGATACAACAAACATGAGAAACAATAAGATGGGGTGTAAAACTAGGTATTTAAGTAACTACTCAGTGCAATGTAAATGACCAAATGTTTTAGTTAAGAGACAAAGGTGGTCAATCTGGCTTGAAAACATATAATGTTTAAAGGAAACATGATCTGGAAGAACAAAGATTATATATAATATATATATATATATATATATATATATATATATATATATATATATATATATATTTGAGTAGGAAAGGCCTTTGCAGGCTCATGTGTTAAACATGTTATCTCATGACTCTATTTAGGGAAGTTCTGGAAACTTTAGAGGTGAGGACAAGCAGGAGTAAATAGCTCACTGGGCGCAGTTGTGAAGGCTGTTACCTTATCTAGGTCCCTCTCTGTCTCTCTCTGCTTTCTCATTTGTTCAGAAGTAAAGCGAAGTCTCAACCATGTTCCATCCATCCCCACAGCCATGATGTAGTGCCAGACTCTGGGCTAAGCAACCAGGAAGTGAAACCTCTGAAGTCATCAGCTCACCCATCTTTCTGCCGGTTAAATTGCCTCTTGGGTTTAGCTGCGACAATGAGAAAACTAATTTCTGACCGGGACTGGGCAGTCTTGTAAAGCTCCCCACTTTGGCTGAACAGTGGTAGTTTCAGTAACTGTAATTATTTGGTTTCTGGAGTCCATTTTTCTGTAGGTTCTTGCCCTCCTGCCCTATGGGCCCCAAGTAATGATCAACCAGAAAAAAAAAATGTTTACCAATCATGGCATACTCTCTCTATCCCTAACAGGGCCAACCTTGGGTCAAAAACAGAAACACTTCAAACTACCCACTTTAGTTAAGGACCCTTACTCCTTTACTCAGGAATCTGTCCTCAGTGTCCAGCTATGTTGCTGTCTGTTTTGTTCATCTAAGATGTTAATAACTCTTCCAATGTCAACACCAAGAACAATCTTCCTCTGCCTTGCCCCTTAAACTCCAAACTGGAAACATTTCACTGATGAACGCGTCATCACGCAAACACTAGCCATAGAGACAGATGTAGCTATATTAGTACTAAGCAAAAATAACTTTTTCTATCCTAGAAATAGACATTTTATAAGAAAAAGATTCAGTGCCCTAGAAAAATATAAAGCTTTTAAATTTGGATTCACTCAGTAACATTCCCTCAAAATGAAAGAGCAAAAGTAGAAAGAAATTAAAGGAGAAATGTGCATGCACAATGAGAAAAGGATGCATGTTTTTAGTAATTAATAATTGATAATCTAGTAAATTAATATGATCTAGATAATACAGTAACTCAAAAATGTAGAATTATTTTATAAAGGAAGAAGAAACTTCAAAATGTTTTAGACTATTTTTTTAGAAAATTGAAGTTATTAGTATTGAAAGGAGTTCAGTAAGACAGCTGTTTCACTTACAAAACTAATTTTTATGTCCATATAATCTTAACACTTAAGTTTTTAAAAACACCATGAAGAGTAAATCAGAAACTACTCTAGTATCCAAGAATAAGTCCAATAAAAAGATGTTATATAAAAAAACTATATATGAAAGACTCCCGTGGGCGTCTTCCTTCGGGAGAGACCCTGTGCCCAGAGATCAGTCGAAAACACGCAGCCGGATGCAAGCAGCAAGAGGTTTATTGGATACACAGGTACCTGGGCGACCAAGTCTCTCGGAGGACTTGCGCCCCTGCAGGTTGGGGGTGAGGGGTTTTTATAGGAGAGCAAAAAGTGAGGTTTTCAGAAGCGAGATGCAGGGTGGTAAATTCTTAACCTAGATAACAATGAGGGAACTACTCAGCGGTTTACTTTTCCTCTTATCCTGCCTCCCCTTTTCCTGGCTGGCGACCAGATGTCTGATTGCACAGCTCCTGACTCGTGACGAGCCCCGCTTTATACGTGACTCAGGCCTCGCAATCCTTTCTTTCTTCGTTTCTATGAGAAATCCATAAATCTCCTGTCTCGCAGCCAGATAAGGCTGTCTTTGCCCTAACCTCAGGTATCTTTGCTCAGCATTCCGGAGGCACTGAATTCCAGAGGCCTTTAATGGAGCTTGTTATCTGCTCAGCATTCTGGAGGTCCTGAACTCCAGAGACCCTTAGTTAAGCTTGCTATCTGCTCAGCATTCCGGAGGCCCTGAGCTCCGGAGGCCCTTAATTAAGCTTGCTATCTGAAAACCTTTGCAGAACGGCATAACTGTGGTTAAGACAAGTTGGGGTCCTTCATATAAAAACTATAAGCATCAATGAGAGAAATATGAAGATGTAACTAAATAGAGAGGTATGCTGTGGTCATGACTCAGTGATTTTAAATTTGTATTTTTGTGTGTGTGTGTGCACGCGCGCGAACGCACGTACTTACCCGTGTGCACATGCCCATGTGTGTAAATGCATTCTTGCCTGTGTATGTATGTACATGTGGAGGTCAAAGGTAAATGTGAAATACCTTCCTCTATTTCTCTCCACCTTATATTTTGAGACAAGGCATCTCACAGTGTAGGTACACAGGTCGTTCCCCATTTTGCCCGAGGTGCTATGCAGGGCTGTTCTGCTTCCTGGTTCCACTGCACCAGCTTGAGGGTGTAGCATAGAGAGAACTCGCCCTCTCCTGTTATGATAATTTCACCTACGGCCCAAGGGTATAGCTTAGAGAGAACTCTCTCTCTTCTGTTATGGTAATTCCATCTGCAAGCAAGGTTCTCACTGCAGGCAAGGTTCCCAGGTCAGCTTCTCTCTGACCCTGAGCACAGTCATCTGGTTTCCTCTTTCTCTGATCCACTGCTCTCCGACCTTGGGTGCAGCCGCCTGATTTTTCTCTTTCTTTGTTCCTGATGGGGGCTGGTGTCTTTCTGCCCCATAGTATATATACCCGACTTATGCTTAATAAAGTTGCCATTTGCCACTTGCTCCTTGGTAAATGAGCCCGGTCTCTTGTGCGCGCGCATCTGTTTTAACCCTTTAGGATACTAATCCGTTCTCGTGGGCTTGAGTCAGGAAAGCACGTGTCTGTTTCAAGGTTCGGGTGTTCACAGAAAAGTGCGGAGGCAACATCACAGTATCTGGAGCTCCCTATTTTTGTTAGCCTGGCTGTCCAGAGAGCCCTCTGGATCCATTTGTCTTTATCCCCCAGTTAGAGATGATCACCTGGATGCTGGGGATCTGAACTGAGGTCCTCATGGGTGTGAGGCAAGACACTTTACTTGCTGAACCATCTTCCCAGCTAATGATCGAGTATCTCGAAACATTATCTGCATCTGAAGCTATACAACCTCAA